>NC_056737.1:1126143500-1126261549 GCF_019279795.1 Protopterus annectens
TGGCCAGAAAGGCGTGGGCAGCTCCTGACTCAATGGAACCTACCCCTAGGAGGCCCTCTAAATTTATTTCTGCTCCGGACGACAAATCCTTTCTGATCAAAGGTGTTTCAGTAGATGCTATGGTGGTAGCAGCAGCCACTAAGAAGGAATTAGCTGATCCTTC
The DNA here is from genome assembly GCF_019279795.1 of Protopterus annectens. Lineage (NCBI taxonomy): Eukaryota > Metazoa > Chordata > Ceratodontiformes > Protopteridae > Protopterus > Protopterus annectens. The sequence continues at coordinate 1,126,143,664 of NC_056737.1, forward strand.
TGTACCTGTTCATCCTCCTAACAAAAAGTCCAGGACCATGGACAGGTATGGTAAGCGGACATTTGCTTCAGCTACCTTTGCCATGCGGTCACTAAACTATTTGTCATTTCACCCGCCTTCAGAGAGATTTGCTCAAAGAGTTGGGTGAAACCATACAGGATCCTTCTACTGCGGGTTATCAGGACAAGATGAACTCCCAGCTGGCTAGCTTGAATTCCATTGTCAACTCCTCCTTGCGGCTTATCTCCTACGCAGCCGATGGAGCGAGTAGGGCCGCAGGCACAGGTGTTGCGTTGAGACATCAAGCTTGGATGCGACTCTGTAACTTTGCCGATCCCTTCAAGGCGTCCTTCACCAACACCCCCTTTAATGGTTCAGAATTGTTTGGACCTCAGGTGAAGAATACCCTCACCAGATGCGAGCAAGATGGTAAGACTCTCTCTGCCGTGGGAGTCCACGTTTCCACACCTTCTAGACCTTATCCTAAGGGCCAGAAGGGTGGAAAGATGTGGTTCCGCAAACCACAGGGAGTCGCGCCTGCCGCACGCTGTGAATTTCCCCCCAGAGGCAGAGGGGGGAACAATAACAGACGCCGCCCCAGGGGCAGAGGGCGTCCACATAACCAGGGTTCCAGGGAATTCTTCCCTGACCAACCCTTTCAGCATCCCTGAGAAGCTGCCCGACTGTCCACCTTCGGAGGCAGTCGGGGGAAGATTATCTCTGTACCCGGAAGCCTGGCAATCCCTCTCCCAAGACAAATGGGTACAGTCGATCATATCCGAGGGTTACAAAATTCCCTTCATTTCCCCTCCGGTCCAACCGCCAAGACCCCTACCAGACGTACAACCCAGACAAAGGGGTCAGGCACAGCTAGAAATAAAAAAGCTGTTAGAAAAAAGAGTCATCCAGGCAGTCCCAGCAGATCAGCTAGGATCCGGAATGTACTCCAGATTCTTTTTGGTACCAAAAAAGACAGGAGACTGGAGACCCATTTTGAACCTCAGCAGATTGAACAACTCTGTACAAAAGACAAAATTTCGGATGGTTACACTACAGTCCATTCTACCCTTTTTGGGCAGCGACAACTGGATGTGCTCGTTAGACCTCCAGGACGCGTACTATCATATAAAGATACACAGGCGCTCCAGGAGGTTTCTCCGCTTCCGGCTGGGAGCCAGTCATTATCAATTCAGAACCCTGCCCTTTGGTCTCACCCCCTGGGTGTTCACCAAATGCTTGGCAGTGGTCATGGCTCACCTGAGACAAAAAGGATTCCAGGTGTTTCCATATTTAGATGACTGGCTCATTTCCGCTACCACCAAGCAGCATCTTATAATGGCCAGGGATTACACTATTCAACTTTGCAACAATCTAGGTATTTCTATAAATTTTGCAAAATCCTCCTTGTCGCCTTGTCACTGTATAAACTTTATAGGCACCATGTTAAACACCACAGAAATGTCTGCAACATTACCACCTCAAAGAGTGACAGACATACGGCGGAATGTTCAATTTCTGTTTCAGTCCAACAGAGTTCAAGTCAGGTTAGTGCTGAAAATGTTAGGCCTCATGGCAGCGGCGATCCTTCTCCTCCCATTAGCCCGCTTCCACATGAGAATCCTTCAGTGGATGCTGTTTTCTCAGTGGTCCTTTCAACAGCTCCCAATGACTCACAACATCTTGATAACCCCATCATGCAGAAACACCTCTCCTGGTGGATGGTTCCCCTCAACTCTTTCAGGGCAGACCCTTTGTCCCCCCCCCCCCAGTTGCCATGGTGACAACGGATGCCTCCCTGTTTGGGGGGGGGGCACTATCAGGGCAGGACTGTCCAGGGCACATGGCAACAATTAGAATGCCACCTGCGCATAAATGTCCTGGAGATGAGAGCGGTGCTTTTAACGTTGCAAGCCCTTCAAGACTCTCTTCCCACAGGGACTATAGCAATTCAAACGGACAATATGTCTGTGGTGTGATACATAAACAAGCAGGGCGGAACAAAGTCCTACCCCCTATGTCGAGAAGCACTCAGACTTTGGCAATGGGCGATTTCCTCTCAACGGTTTCTGATAGCAACGCACATCCCCGGGAAGTCCAACGTCATAGCGGACAGATTGAGCAGAACAATCCTCATGCCTCACGAGTGGTCTCTAAATCAAGCGGTAGCAGACAGAATATTTCAGAAGTGGGGCCAGCCTTGCTGCGATCTTTTCGCAACCCCTCAAAACAGCAAGTGCCTCGACTTCTTCACACTCTTCCCTCTACCAGGCCATCCCCCCAGAGACGCTCTTGTTCACGATTGGCCCCGGGGTCTTTTATATGCCTTTCCCCCCTTACCGTTGATTCCGCAATTAATTCAGAAAGCAACCGCATTGAGATCCAAAATGATCCTCATTGCTCCGTATTGGCCTCGACAAGTATGGTTTCCGTTCCTGCACAGTTATCTACTGGAACAGCCTTGGCATCTGGAACCCATTCCGGATCTGTTGACCCGTCTAACGGGCAAGCTGCATCAGTCTCTTCATTCCCTCAACCTCACAGCTTGGTTGCTCCAATTTCAGCCATAGCCAGGCTTCCCCTTATTTCTCTTCCTGTCCATGATATCATTCTTGCTTCCCATAAGTCCAATACTAGGAAGACTTATGCGAGTAAATGGAAGCGTTTTTTGCTCTGGGCACAAGCTAGGTCCTTAGATCCTTTCCATGCACCAATTCATAAGGTTCTAGACTTTCTGGCGGAGCTTTTCCATTCAGGGTCATCGTCAGCCACTATCAGAATACAATTAGCGGCCATTGCTAATTTTCATGTGGGGCTCTCAGAAGCAAATATTATGTCCCACAAGCTCTGTAAAGCCTTCCTCAAGGGCATCTTCTTTCTTAAACCTCCCGTTAAGGATCCGACTCCACAATGGGATTTAAATTTGGTTCTAACGTCATTGATTCTGCCTCCCTTTGAACCCGCAGCCTCTTGATCCCTCAAGCTTCTTTCTTGGAAAACTCTGTTTTTAGTAGCCATAACATCTGCCAGAAGGGTATCGGAATGCCAAGCCTTGTCTGTCCGTCCCCCTTATTTGATCTTTCATAAAGACAGGGTAACTCTCAGAACAAACCCTTCCTTCCTACCGAAAGTTTCCTCTGAAGCAAATCTAAACCACTCTATTGACTTGGCTGTCTTCTTCCCAGACTACTCAAACAGGGCTGAACAGAAATTACATTCATTGGATGTTCATCGCCAACTACGGTATTATCTAGACAGGACAAAACAACTCAGAAAGTCAGATCAGCTCTTTCTCTCTTATGCTGAAGGGAAGAAAGGGCTTCCAGTATCAAAGGTTACTCTTTCCAGATGGTTGACATCCATTATTACCTTTGTCTACGAGTTGAGACACAGGCAACTCCATCTAGGCCTAAGGCTCATTCAACTAGGGCTCTATCAACATCAACAGCCTTTCAAGCAAGGTTACCATTAGATGCCATATGTGCAGCAGCTACATGGGCTTCTCAACATACCTTTATTGCCCATTACAAACTTGATATAGCCTCCAGAAATAGAGCTGACTTTGGTTCCACCGTACTCAGGAGTCTGTTCCATTGAGCCACCCAGGACCAAGGTGCTAGGGACACTGTCCCATCCAGCAAGAATGAAGGCGAGAGTGACAATTTAACATTAAGAAGTTATGTTCTTACCATAACGTTCCATGTTAGTTGTCTTCTTCTCACCTTCTTTCTTGCGTCCCTCCCTCCTGCCCCCTAGCCTGGACAGACTTGAAGGTCTCTGAGTCCTTCTATTTCATGTGATACAATACTTTACGGTTTCCCCGTATCTTTAGTGTTACCAGCAGGGAGTCCGTACTTGGAAATAAGGATAATAATAATATATTTATACTATGTGTTAGCTGCCAATGAGATCTGGGGAGTTAGCGCATGGTATTGTGGGATATAGGGCTGCCTCGAGCTGGTAAAAATAGCTCTCGAGCTATAGTATAGGCCGAGTCGGAGCGGAGGATCGGCTCCGAACCCATCCAGCAAGAAAGAAGATGAGAAGACAACTAACATGGAACGTTATGGTAAGAACATAACTTCTTATTCTGTATGATTGTTGTCGTTCTCCTTAAGAGTCTGCATCCAAAATCCCAGTCTCTCCCTGTTTCTTGAGCTTCTCCCCTGTATCATCATCATCCCTTTCCACTTTGAATTATAGTTTTCTGCCTGTGTTATGTATGAAAGCCTTAACTGTGTCAATCTAAAATACCCCCTCAAATTGGGTAATCCTAGCTTGCCTTGTTCTATTGGAAAAATCAGCTTATCCCACTTGACCTTTGCCATCTTCCCATCCCAGATAAATTCCTTCAACTCTTTTTCAATTGCTATCCACAGCTTCTCCTCTGGTTGATAAAAGTATGACTGACTTGTGTATAAGATTAAAGGGACTAAAAACATCTTAATTGCTTCTATCTTACTAACCATATCCATATAACAAAGCCTCCAGTTTCTCAATTTTTGTATTATCTTCTGTTTTAGTCTCTTCCCATATATCCTTACCTGCCACAACAGAGTCATTTCTAATCCATACTCCTAAATACTTCATTTTATCATGTCCCAATAAGTATGGATATTGTTGGACCAATTCATGTGTGTGTACATAATTTACCGCTATCATCTTTGTTTTAGCTTCATTAATGTTTTATCCTGAAAAGATTTGAAACTGTCTTTAAGTGTACCACAAAACTGTAATGTCATTTTCTGTTTTTGTCATGTATAAAATAATATCATCTGCAAACAGAGCCAGCTTTTCTTGACTACCACACCAATTATATAATTAAATTTCTGTGTCCGTTATTTTCTTTGCCAGTGATTCTAAATGTAATGCAGATAACAAAGGGAAAAGAGGACACCCCTGACTGGTTCCTCTACTCAAGCAGAAATTATGAGAGAAGACCCAACCCACTTTAATGTCCACCTCTGATCCCTCATATATACTCCTAATCAACCTTATAATTGTATCAGGGAAAGCAAATGCTTCCAATGCCCTGCACATGAAGTCGTAGTTTACTCTGTCAAATGATTTTTCGGCATCAAGACCCATCAATAACAGTGTTATTTTCTTACATTCTGCTTCTCTCTGGATCATCAATGTTCTGTTAATGTTGTCAAATGTTTGCCTCTCCTCCACAAAACCACACTGATCCATATCTATCAATTTTGGTATCACTTTTGCCATTATAGACATAAACACTTTATAATCATGGTTTAGTTTTGAAATGGGCCTGTATGAAGCTGGATCCAATGGATCTTTACCGTCTTTAGATAGTACAGCTGTCACTACTTTTTTACAAGATGCTGCCACTTCTACTCCTCTTAAAATACTGTTAAGCAAAACCTTCCAAATCTTTATCAGTTTTTTCCCCTCCTAGCTTCCAAACGTCCACAGGAATATCCTCTATTGAGATTGATTATACATAAGCATTTTTATCTCATCTCCTCCTACTAACTGTTAGTAATTGAGCTTCATCTACCTCTAACCTTGGCATATTTAATTCTTCCATAAACATTTCTATTTGTACCTTTTCGTGATTTCTATATTTCTCTGCTTTATATGACCTTTCATAAAATTTCCGAAATATTTCTAATACGTCTACAAGATATCTTATCTTCCTTATTATAGGGTCCCTAAGCTTGGTAACAGCTCTTTCCACTTTCTGTTGCCTGAGTTGTTCTGTTAAAAGATTTTGTGCTCTAGAATTATTATTAAAAATTTGCATAACAGCAATCTTTCTAAACTCATACATATTATCGAGGTAATCCCTTATTTTCTGTTTAGCATTCTGCAGTTGCTCCTTTTCTTGCTCTGTGAGATTCCCCCTATTTTGCAATACTTTAACATTTGTCAGTCCCTCTAAATAATTTGTACTACTTCCTAACCATATCTCCCTTTCCTTTATTTCCACCCTAGCTTTCAACTCCAAATTAATTTTATCCCACTCCCTAGCTATATTTTCAGAAGAAAGTTCTAGCTTCTGTAATAGCTCCTGAATTATTTCCAAAACCCACTCCTGAAATTTCTCTTTTTTCAGCAGATAGGTGGTAAAGCTCCAGTATATTTTTTTTATTTCGTTACCCTGTGTTTTTATTTTAGTTATTATTGGCACATTGTCTGAAATAGTTCTTGGGTGTGTTTCAGGACCTTAAATTAAATGCACATGCTCCTGTGAGATATAAACTCTATCTAGCGTAGCCTAGTTTTTGTATCTTGGAGAATAATATGTAAATTCACTCCAAATTCCTAGTACTGAATTCACATTTTCCATGCCAAACATTTTCATAAATTTCTTCAAAAATCTACCCTTCTTTGTTATATTTTCCCTTCTAGGCCCCCCAAACACATCTTCACTGTTGCACACAAATTCCTTTCCCCATCTGTAAGTAGTATTCCTTGCTGAAAGCTGATTATTTCTCCCAGAGTTTTCTTAAGCTCCAATGTGAAAGTGTTCAATCTCGCCGTTTGTTCTTACACACGGGTTTGGAGCCGATCATCGGCTCCGAGTCGGCCGCATCGCAAAGCTCTGCATCTTAGAGAAGCTCGAGACCAGACTATATCCCATAATCCTCCCTGCTATTCCCCAGATCTAGTTTGCCGCTGCAACAGATCGGTCGAGGAGAGCTCGGGCCAGAGACCAATTTAGTTTATCGTTTGAGATAAGCAATTTTTCTTTTGAAATTCTTTAACAAAACTTTATCTTTAACCTTAGATAGATAGTATAGAGAGTGTGTGTGTGTTTTTTGATATATATATTATATATATATACTTTAGATACATAGGTTTTGGGCTTCGGCCCACTAGTTTTCTGTCAGAACTCTGACTTTGTTCTAATAGTGTGTTATTATAGCCTTGTTGTATACTGCTTATTATATATGGTTATTGTTGGCTAGTTTTTCTATCCTTCTATTTTTCACTGTTTTCAGTGTTTGGACTTGACTGTACCATGTCAGAGAAAGCCAAATCCGGCTTTAAGAGGTGTCAGTGTGGACAGAAAATGTCCATCACTGACAATCACGCTTCCTGCGTCTACTGCCTTGGCCCTCTCCATTTGCAGGAGGATTGCTCCATCTGTCATTCCTTTAGCGGGAGGGTCATGACAGAGAGGCGCAGGAAGCTTATTGACAGGGGTTTACTTAAACCTGACTTTCAGGAGGCCTTGGAGAGGTCCAACCAGGCTTCTAAGTCTTCGAAGGGGTCGAAGATGTCGGAGCCCATGTCATCGGCTCCGAGCTCATCTTCAAAGATTCGTTCGCCGGTTCCACAGACCTCGGGGCCGAGCATCGAACGGTTATCTTTCACCGAGCCCCAGGTCTTGGAACCGGTGTCAGAGCTACCTCCACCGTCGATTCTTCAGTCGGTGCCGTCTTCGGCCCCTTTGACCCGGTCTTCCAGACCATTATCCGATACTGATGTGGATCGTGTCGTGCAGAAATGCATGGAAAACACGGCCCTTTCCAAGCTGATTGCGGTTTCGTCCCAGTTGGTGTCGAAACTAGAAGGCCTCCCCGTGTCTCCAACAGGTCCTCCTTCGAGACTCGTCCAGTCTTCGGAGCCGGGAGAGGACGAACCGATGCTAGTGGAGCCCTCAGTGCCAAACCCGTCCATTGCACGATCGGCACCATTGACTTCGACTCCTTCGGAGCCCGTAGGGGAGTCACGGAGCCCACGATCTCTCCTTGGTTCCGGGACCGAGAGTCGTACAGAATTTTCGGTGCTGACTCTCCCTCTCAGGGCCTTGGCGCAGATTAGTTCGGCTTCGTCCTCGGAGTAGGAGCCCACGGTTCCGATGTCGGTGATGCTTCCGCATTCTTCGGAACCGGAGGAGTCCTCGGCCCGGGGCTCTGGGGCTTTCGACCTTATGAGGAAGGTATTGTCTGCTCAGACAACTACTTCATCAGAGGCGTCTTCTCCTTCCCCTAAAGGGCCGCTTTCTGTTTCTGCTCCCATGATTCTCCCTAAGTGTAGAGCCCCATTGCCTCAGCCAGCCCCAGAGGGTACTCCCTGTTCCTCCGAGGCCTCACCAGAAGCCCCCTCTGATGAGGTTCCGAGGAAGAGATTGTGCAAGAGGAGGCACATTGATTCCCCACAGGAATCTCTAACGTCTGACACCAATTTGGATGAGGCAGAGGGGTCCCCACGATCCCCCTCTGAGGATGTGTCATTTGCAGACATCCTGGAGATCTTGAAACAGAGGGGTGATTGGCAGCCCCTAGCCCCCATTGAAGACGAGTCAGTGTTGCTGAAGGCTTTTGGGGCTCAACCTTCTACCTCCTGGGTGGCCCCGCCCTTCAATGAATTGATGGACTTGATCGCGCAAAAAGCGTGGGAAACACCGGACACAGTGGAATCGGTCCCCCGAAAACCAAACAAATTTATCACGCCCCCCCCCCCAGGATAAGGCCTATCTCACTAAAGGAGTTCTGGTCTACGCTATGGTGGTGGCGGCGGCCACGAAGAAGGAAATGTCGGAGTCTTCCTCTTCTGTTCATCCTCCTAATAAGGATTCTAGGACTATGGACAGATATGGGAAGCGTGTTTTTAGTTCAGCGACTTTTTCCATGCGTTCGCTAAACTATTTGACACATTTTACACATCTACAGAGGGATCTCATTAAGGAACTGGGAGATACCCTCCAGGGTAACACAGATGTTGCTGTCTCAGATAAGGTGACAGCACAACTCAACACCCTTACTTCAATAGCAAACTCATCCATGAGGCTCATCTCATATGCGGCCGAAGGATCAAGTAGAGCTGCAGCTTCAGAGATTGCTCTCCGTAGACAATCCTGGATGCGGCTGTACTCCTTTGCGGAAGCCTTCAAGTCTTCCTTTGCCAACGCCCCCTTTGATGGTGCCACACTCTTTGGACCCAAAGTAAAGGAGACTCTAACTTGGTGTGAGCAAGAGGGGAAGACCCTGTCTGCTTTTGGGGTCCGTTTTTCCGCTCCATCTAGACCGTACCCCAAAGGCAACGAGGCGGAAAAATGTGGTTCCGTAAGACTCAGGGATCTTTCCAAGCCACACAGGGTGATGCCCCCTCCAGAGGCAGAGGAGGGGGAAGAAATGGAAGACACCGCCCCGGAGGCAGAGGGGGTCCGCAAAATCAGGGCGACAGGGATACAGTCTCTGGGAAGCCCTTCCAGCACTCCTGAATGGAGGCCCGACTGTCCTACTCTGGAGGCGGTCGGGGGTCGCTTGGCTTTATACCCACAGGCCTGGCTAAATCTTAATTCGGATTCTTGGGTAAAAAGCATAGTAACCAGAGGATACATAATTCCCTTTACATCCACACCACCTCAACAAAAGAGACTTCCAGATGTGCCACCCCATCAGTGAGGTCCAGCAGCTGTAGAAATTTCAAAGCTGCTCGAAAAAAGAGTCATCCAGCCAGTCCCGGCGGACCAAAGAGGATCCGGAACTTACTCAAGGTTCTTTTTAGTTCCAAAGAAGACAGGGGACTGGAGACCGATTTTGGATCTCAGCAATCTCAACACCTTCGTAAGGAAGGAAAAGTTTCAGATGGTCACGCTACAGTCGATCCTTCCCTTCTTACAGAATGACGATTGGATGTGCTCGATAGATCTCAAGGACGCGTACTACCACATCAAAATGGCCAGGCCGTCCAGAAATCACCTGCGCTTCTGGCTGGGAGCCAGTCATTTTCAATTTCGAGCTCTGCTCTTTGGACTCACCTCAGCCCCCAGGGTATTCACCAAATGCATGGCAGTAGTGGCGTCTCACTTGAGACGACAAGGATTCCGGGTGTTTCCATATTTGGACGACTGGCTCCTCACCGCCACCACCAGGCATCGTCTTGTTCAAGCCAGAGACTACACAGTCGTCCTTTGTTCCCACTTTGTTCCCACTTAGGAATTTCAATCAATTTCGAAAAATCTGCCTTATCGCCCTCACAGCATATCTCATTCATCGGAGCAGACCTAGATACACCGTTAACGCTGTTAAAGCTTCCTCCACTAAGGGCGTCAGCCCTCAAAGAACAGGTTCTTCTTCTTCTTCAGAACAGGAAAGCCCCAGCCAGGCTAGTGTTAAAAGTTCTGGGACTAATGGCAGCGTCTCTGATCGCAGTTCCCATGGGGAGATTGCACATGAGGGTCCTCCAATGGCTGCTTTTCGTGCAATGGTCATTCCAGCAGCTACCCTTACCGCACGAGATACTAATAACAAACTCTTGCAAACAAGATCTTTCATGGAGGGTAAACAGTCAGGACCTCACAATGGGTCGTCCGTTTGTCCTACCCAACCCGACGGCCACAATAACCATGGACACTTCTCTGATAGGGTGGGGGGGACTTTTTCAGGGAAGAACAGTCCAAGGGGAATGGTCCAACATGGAGTACAACCTGCACATAAATGTTCTGGAGTTGAGGGCGGTGTTGCTAGTGTTGCAACACTTCCAAGCTCTCTTACCTCTGGGAACAGTGGCAGTTCAGACGGACAACATGTCTGTGGTCTGGTACATAAACAAGCAAGGGGGAACCAAGTCTTACCCATTATGCAGAGAGGCCATGAGAATTTGGCAATGGGCAGAGTCCACGGGTCGCTTTCTAGTGGCAACGCATATCCCGGGGTCATCCAACGTCATTGCGGACAGGTTGAGCAGAGCCATCCTATTACCTCACGAGTGGTCCCTCAATCCACAGGTGGCGGAAAGGATCTTCCGCAGATGGGGCCAGCCTTGCTGCGATCTGTTTGCATCCCCGTTGAATGTCAAATGCAGAAGCTACTTTGCCCTTCTACCCCCTCCGGGGTATGTTCCCAGGGACACACTGGTGCACAATTGGCCCCCGGGTCTCCTGTATGCATTCCCTCCTACCCCGTTGATTCCCAAATTTCTAGAGAAAGCCAGGAACCTGGAAAGGACGATAATACTCATAGCTCCATTCTGGCCTCGGCAGATATGGTTTCCCTTTCTTCGAGCCCATCAAAAGGAGGAACCTTGGATTCTGGACCCAGTACCAGATCTATTGACTCATTCGTCGGGAGTTCCTCACCCATCTCGCCAATCCCTCAAACTGACAGCTTGGCTGCTCCACTTCCCTCTCTAGCCAGGTCAGATCTTCTTTCTCCGGCAGTTCAAAACATTCTGGTTGCCTCTCATAAAGCCTCCACCAGAAATCTTTACAGAAGCAAATGGAAACGCTTCGTATGTTGGGCGTCAAGCCAACACATAGATCCCTTGGTAGCTCCACTACACAAAGTTCTGGAATTCTTATCAATTCTCTTTCGCGAAGGGGCCTAAACTTCCACCTTGAGAGTACAGTTGGCGGCTATATCTAACTTTCATATTGGTGAGGGGGGCTCTTCTATTATGTCTCACAGGCTTTGCAGGACTTTTATGAAAGGAACCTTCCACCTTCGTCCACCTATTTGGGAACCCTTTTTCCCATGGAATTTGAACTTGTTATTGTCACAAATAATGTTACCTCCCTTTGAACCAGCTTCATCCTGCCTCCTAAAGTTCATATCGTGGAAGACACTATTTCTCGTGGCAGTCACTTCAGCTCAAAGAGTATCAGAGCTACAAGCGTTGTCAGTCAGGCCACCATACTTGATCTTTCACCCAGATAGAGTCTCTTTGCGCACAAACCCGTCATTCCTCCCCAAGGTATGTTCTGTCCTAAATGTCAACCAATCCATAGAGCTCCCCACATTTTTCAAGAATCATACAAACAAACTGGAGTATATGCTACACAAGTTGGATGTTCATAGGCAGCTAAGATTTTACCTGGACAGGACTAAAGATCACAGAAAGTCAGATCAGCTGTTTGTCTCGTTTGCAGACAACAAAAAGGGTATGGCAGTCACGAAACGTACCTTATCTAAATGGCTTTCCGATTGTATAGCATTTGTGTACTCTATTAGGAATCAGTCATTACCTTTCAAGCCTAAGGCTCATTCCACCAGGTCCATGTCCACTTCCTTGGCTCATGCAGCTCGCTTACCCTTGGACACGATTTGTGCAGCAGCTACCTGGGCTAAACCTCATACATTTATCACTCATTATAAGGTTGACAGGACCTCCAAGGACAGGACATCCTTTGGTTCCACTGTGCTCAGGAACATTCTTCCATGAGTCACCCAGGGTGATGGAGCTAGGGACGCTACCCATGTGTAAGAACAAACGGCGAGATTGAACACTTTCACATAAAGAAGTTATGTACTTACCATAACGTTCCATGTGATGTGTTCATCTCGTCTTTGTTCTTACATTCCCTCCCTTCCCCCCCCTTCACATGTTATGGAAGAACAGGTAAGAGTGGAGTCTGGAAGGGATTTTTCTTACTTCTTTCTAGGGTTCATTGGTCTGTGTCCTCATTAGAATATAGTTCACCGCCCATAGGCATTACTTCTTATAGTCAGAAGATATTCATGGATATCCGTGTGAATGTGCATGTCTTGCACCAAGGTGAGGATTAGCGGTCTGGTTTCTCGCAAACTAGATCTGAGGAATAGCAGGGAGGATTATGGGATATAGTCTGGTCTCGAGCTTCTCTAAGATGCAGAGCTTTGCGATGCGGCCGACTCGGAGCCGATGATCGGCTCCAAACCCGTGTGTAAGAACAAAGGCGAGATGAACACATCACATGGAACGTTATGGTAAGTACATAACTTCTTTTTATACTTCTCTCCTCTCCTGCACTTTTACTAGCTTATTAGTCTAGCACTTTACCAGACTTCTTGTAGCAATTATTGTAGCACACAAAAGTGCTACCAGCACTAAACCTTCTGCAAGGAAACAGCTCCAGTACTTATTATTAATGCCCACCCCTCCAAGCTTGCCTAAAGGTCATTGCTCTGTGCTTTCTCCTATTAACCTGATGAACTTGGGCATCCTGAGGCAATGTAGCAACTGCGTCATGTACGCCGACAACCCTCTCCTCTTACCTCCCAACAGTCAGACTTGTGAGAGATGCACTTATATATTCAAATTGGAAGCCACGCATTCTCCAGCCAAGACCGGAATAGCTGGTCAGGAGGAGAAGGTCCACACCTGCACCACACCACATGGAACACATAGCCCTCCAGAACACACACCAGCACTGCCTTCACATAAAAACAAAAACCACACATCCACCTTCGCGGAGGCTCTCATTAAAAATCTAGCTAAACAGCAGAGACCTCCAAAGCAGAAACACACTCAACAACCACAACACTAATCACAAGACACACAACTCTGCTAAACAGTGTACCACTCAACCAAAGCCACTAAGACAAAACAGCATGCCCAACACACTAGTCATAAGTGACTTGATAGTGAAGCACACTGATGTCCCACTCACTAGGTTGAATAAGGAAAAAGTAACAGTCAGCTGCCTGTCAAGTACCAGGATGTGCCACATAGCGCACACAGTCAGGTCCCTCAACAACAGGTACAAATATAACTCTGTCATTGTACATGTGGGTGTGAATGACCTGAGACGCATCTCCCTGGACTAAATGAAAAGAGACATGGAGGAGCTCTCAGATTATGTAGCCCAGGCGGGTGTGACCCTAGCCCTGAGCAGCATCCTACCATCACCCAGAATGATACCACAGTACAAGCAGAAAATTATTGATTTCAACAAATGGCTAAGTTTCTCATGTCATTCTAAGGGGATCCAGTATCTGTCTGCCTGGGATGACATAATTGACTGATCTCGATACTTTGCCAGAGATGGCCTGCATCTGTCACCCCTGGGCTTCCGGATACTGGCCAAGGCTCTTGCCACCCCTATAGTGCCTTTTTTTGGTGGTGTCCCAAAGACCAATTACCACCATAACAGCTACAAACAAGTGCCATCTGAGGGTTATGGTGCTCAGTGCCAGAAGTCTAAATCTCAAAATGCTCTTGCTCGAAGCACTCCTTAAAATGGAGAACTTTGACATTCGTGCTGTAACAGAGACCTGGTTAAAGGCAGCAGAAAGTACTCCTGCACTGCCAGGCTATAACTCATTCCACACCTTTCGGCCCCAGAATATGGACCGAAGCTCCAAAGGCAGTGGTGTTTCCATATTCATAAAGGATGTGAACACCTCCAGACTGGTAGCCCAACATAATGCATCAGAGATACTTTAGGTGCAGCTAACATTGGGTAAGACAGCGATTCAGGTCGTAGCCTGCTATAGGTACCCAACCATGTCCCAAGACTCACACTCCATGTTCCTAAGCACCCTGGAGAATATTAGGGTCCAACCTATGAAATAGGCACTAGCAAGAACCACCAGATGATTGTTGAGTCACACAAGGTTCCTTTATTATGATTCATGCTTTTGGAGTCCCTGAATCATAATAAAGTAACCTTGTGTGACTCAACAATCATCTTATGGTTCTTGCTAGTACCTTTTTTGTGGTTTTAGTTTTATTTCAGCACTATTGGATTGTTTTTTGGATAGGGTCCAACCTAACACTCTCATACTGGGTGACTTCAACTACCCCTCCATTAACTTGGAAAATAATTACTCATGTACCAATACACTTACCCAACATTTCCTGGAATTCATTAATTCCAGTGCCTTGGACCAGCTCGTTCTTACCCCCACTAGAGATAGCAACATCCTTGACTTCGTCATTACTAACATGGGCGATCGTTGCTCTACACCAGTAGTCAACAAATCCCTGGTTAGATCTGACCACAAACTAATCACCTTGGAAATCCACATCCCCCCCACCCCGCAAAGGTAACCACCATGAAAAACTTCTCCAAAGCTAACTTTGGGCTCCTAAAAACAGAGGTGGCTAACTTCACAGCACCCATGCAAATGGAGAATATTGCATGACCACCAAATCATACACCAGTGCACTGTACGAATATCTACCCAAATGCATGGATCTCGCCATACCCAATAGAACCAAGACGCTCTCTTCCAAAAACAGGAAGCCAATCTGGTGGTCCCCTGCCATAAACAAACTTTACAACAGAAGGAAGAAACTGATGCGGAATAAGGTGAAGTCCCAAGACTGGAAAAACTCTCCTATCAGCTTCAACAAAAAGTTGAGATCCTTCATCAAATCCTCTAAAGCTAGCTATGAAAACAGAATTGCAGCAGATAGTAAAGGCAACCATAAGGCCTTCTATAGTTATGTAAAGAATCTCCACAGCAATACCCAGACAACCAATATTGCTGATATACTGGCCGACAGATTCAGTGCAAACTTTATCCCCCCACCAAAGGACCAATCATAATACCAGCAGATTGCCAGGCACCCAGTATTACTGCTGCACAGGTTAAAACAGCACTGTCCAAGGCCAACAGTATAGCTTCTATGTGACCTGACAATATCCCCTAGCTGTGTTCTTCATGAACTGCAGAGTGAGCTGGCACCTCAGCTGTGTGCCCTCTTCAATCACAGCCTCTCCTCAGGCTTTATCCCTACCAAATGGCGCACTGCTACAGTCATCCCTTTCCACAAAGGAGGAGGGGCAGACCCTGGGAACTATCACTCCATTAGCCTGACAAGTCTGATATGCAAAGCTATGGAATGCATCATCATGGACCTAATAAACAAGGATATAGGGAATCTCCAAACGCTGGATCCCACAAAGTTTGGTTTTGTGAAAGGTAGATCATCCGACACAATGTAACACCAGAGACCTGTAAATAATAAACCAGCTCAGCTCCCCAGACACTGCAAACTTTAATAGACCAAACGAGCAAAAAAACACATAATAATTCTATACATATGAACAGATAACTTAGTGCTTTCACCCACATACATAGTCAGGCATCATCAGAGTAAAAAACCCTTCATCTTTGTTGCATTTAAAGCTATTAGTTACAAACACACCCCTCTAGGCAATCAACCCCTACCAAAAAACAATTTATAAATTAAAGTCACAGTAAAACATCACTCCTATGCTTGTTTGAAAGCACTGTTACTTATAACGAGAAAAATATTGTTAAACTAAAACACAGACATTTAAAAAAAACTATATATAAACATGTTTGTGTAAAAGTAGTAAATACAAATAATAAATAAAAAATAATAATATAATACTTAACATTCTTCAAACAAATGTAGATTTGTACTTTAAAATACTAGAGACTGAGATGTGATCATTAATGCCTGGAGGTCTAGATGCATCCAGCCTCAACTGCCAGATGCACTCCCTCATCTCAAGTAAAACTTTTAAATCACCTCCTTTGTCATTAAATGGAATTCTGTCTATTACAAAGAACAGAAATCTCTTAAAATTAGGGCAACTCAGACTATGCATATACAAGGCATTGTTAGTTCTTTTGTTCCTGATGTCTCTTAGGTGTTCCAGGATTCTGAGCCTTAACTATCTTGTTGTTTTCCCAACATAGAAAGTTGAACAGCTCAAACATGTAGCAATGTACACTACCATCTTAGTGTTACAGTTACAGAATCCAGGATACCTAATAGTTTTATAGAAGCCTTGAACCGCCACATAAGAGCCATTGTTGATAAACTTACATATACTACAAACTCCACATTTACTCATTTTGGAGCTCTTATATGTCTCAATATTAGGTTCAGCTTCCATCAATTCTTTAAGGTTCCTACCACTATTATATGTAAAAGTTGGGGTGTTACCTATAATACTTATAGTATCACTATCAAAAGAACTTTGCCAAGTATCCTTAATAATTCTAATAATTTATCCTGCCTGCTCATTATATGGCAAAATCATAGCCCGTTTTTTGTGTTGTGCATGGGACTCTGAAGCCATCTCATTCCTCCCCCAGGAATTCCTTCGTTAAACCCCCATGTAAAATAGGTTTAAAGGATGTAGTTCTCTTAGTTTCTATTTCTTTTCTAACTCTGGACATGCATGATGTAAGCCTAAATTCGAGTAGATATCGCAAGAAAACTTATTCTAATAGTTTCTTGCATTTTCAGAGTTGTCATCCCCACTATATCAAGAAGAACTTGGTCAAAGGCCAAATGGATAGACTATCCAGGCTGATTAGTGAGGATGAACGGCTAAACATTGAGCTGACCAGCTTGACTGCTATGTTTGCAGAAAGGGGTTATCCACAAGAAATTTTGTCCAGAGTTAGAAAAGAAATAGAAACTAAGAGAACTACATCCTTTAAACCTATTTTACACGGGGGTTTAACGAAGGAATTCCAGGAGGGGAATGAGTTGGCTTCAGAGTCCCATGCAGAACTCAAAAAACGGGCTATGATTTTGCCATATAATGGGCAGGCAGGACAAATTATTAGAATTATTAAGGATACTTGGCAAAGTTCTTTTGATAGTGATACTATAAGTATTATAGGTAACACCCCAACTTTTACATATAGTAGGGGTAGGAGCCTTAAAGAATTGATTGAAGCTGAACTTAATATTGAGACATATAAGAGCTCCAAAATGAGTAAATGTGGAGTTTGTAGTATATGTAAGTTTATCAACAATGGCCCTTATGTGGCTGTTCAAGGCTTCTATAAAACTATTAGGTGTCCTGGATTCTGTAACTGTAATAGTAAGATGGTAATGTACATTGCTACATGTTTGAGCTGTTCAACTTTCTATGTTGGGAAAACAACAAGAAAGTTAAGGCTCAGAATCCTGGAACACCTAAGAGACATCAGGAACAAAAGAACTAACAATGCCTTGTATATGCATAGTCTGAGTTGCCCTAATTTTAAGAGATTACTGTTCTTTGTAATAGACAGAATTCCATTTAATGACAAAGGAGGTGATTTAAAAGTTTTACTTGAGATGAGGGAGTGCATCTGGCAATTGAGGCTGGATGCATCTAGACCTCCAGGCATTAATGATCACATCTCAGTCTCTAGTATTTTAAAGTACAAATCTACATTTGTTTGAAGAATGTTAAGTATTATATTATTATTTTTTATTTATTATTTGTAGTTACTACTTTTACACAAATATGTTTATATATAAGTTTTTTAAAATGTCTGTGTTTTAGTTGAACAATATTTTTTCTAGTTATAAGTAACAGTGCTTTTAAACAAGCATAGGAGTGATGTTTTACTGTGACTTTAATTTATAAATAGTTTTTTGGTAGGGGTTGATTGCCTAGAGGGGTGTGTTTGTAACTAATAGCTGTAAATGCAACAAAGATGAAGGGTTTTTTTACTCTGATGATGCCTGACTATGTAAGTGGGTGAAAGCGCTAAGTTATCTGTTCATATGTATAGAATTATTATGTGTTTTTTTGCTCGTTTGGTCTATTAAAGTTTGCAGTGTCTGGGGAGCTGAGCCGGTTTATTATTTACAAGTCTCTGGTGTTACATTGTGTCGGCTGGTAGTTTACTGTTCTTCTGACCGGCTTCTTTGATCCTGTCACCTTTGGTGGACGACAGCTATGGAGCAGCTTATACTGCAGTATGTTGAACTGACCAACAAACTAGTTCATTTATTTAAGGAGAAAGGCATGGCGGTCAACGTTCCAAATAATATTCAAATGGAGGAACCATTGTTGACTGAATCGCAGGTACAGCTGTGTACTCTTCATACACCCCCTTCTACTAGCAGTGGTGAAGCGGCGGTTAACACGTCAGTTAATTTGGTGAATAACAGGGGGTTGACAACAAACAACCAAGTCACCAGAACAAACTGCTGTTCACCCAAAAACTTTGATGCACTTCTTAGGGCTCCAGCTATGGATTGGAAGCCAGAAGCCGGAAGCAACCAGAACCGGGTACTTTAAAGGTACAATTAGGTCAATTCGAAAACAAATTAAGAAAGCTGAAAGCCCTACAAATGGATAATGTGTTTCTGGAGAAATCCCTTGAGCTCAAACAAGTTCCGAAGGGGCTCAGGTTATTTAAACTGCCGATGGGTTTTGAAGTAGGTACGGATGGTTTCAAGGGACTACTGGCCTTCTATGACCGGACAGGTATGTAATTGATAAAAATCATTATTCGGAATAACATTAATAGACTAGAGACTTTAAAGGAGGATCTTGGTTTACGTAATAGTAACATCACAAAAGATTTGCTTTTTGAGTTTAACAAAAACAAATATGACAAGATTATTTATGAAACAGAAAAGTTTGTGAAAAAGGTCTTGAGACTAAAATGGTTAAACTCAAAGGGGATACTAGTGACTATGCTACTAATCAGGTATACACGCATTTTAAGGAATTTAAACGTGTAAATGATAACTCTAGTTTTTTTACTAATGTCAACACAGCGGGTAATTCCCGACAGGATATGTACAATGTCGGTGGGCAAATTGCTGATCAATTTGAGGATGAATCACTGACTGAGACTGAAATATACCATGACAATGAAGTTATTTTAGATCCTCACCCCATAAGGCACTCGGAACGCATTCGAGAGCGCAATCAGCAACAGGGGAGGGGCAGAGGGCAGAGGCAATACAACAACAAGAGGAGGTGGTCCCGGATGAACAACTGACCACCTTCAACAGTGACACTAAATCACACTATGAGGCTGGGTTACAGCCACTACATCATGGTATTTTTTGTGACAATTTTAGTGACAATTTTTGTAACTTTTTTTGTGATAACCAAAGGCAACAATGTTTTTCCTCTGTCTTTGAATCTGTTTCAGAAATTTCACCAGTGAATTGTTCACATTTGTTAAACAATAGTTTAGATAGTGTAACAAACACTGAGATTGAGGGGAAGAACGCCACGCAGATATTTGTGAACAATTCACTTGATTTAACTCAACAAACTATTGTGACACATTCTTGTAATTTGGTTAAAGTTGACAATGTTAGTGTTTACAACATCTCTAACTTAGAGTTAATGGATAACTATTTGTCTCTATTCAAGAAGGGGTTTACATTTGTCCCTTCCTTTAGAAATGAAACAGCTAAAGTATTGGTTAACTTTAAGATGTATACTAGACAGTTAAACTTGGAAGTATTTTTTTACAAAAAACCTAGTCCAACCATTGACAATGTGATTGGACTAAAGAGGTCGAGTACCTTTATACCTCCTGCACACCCATGTATTCATATCTTCGAGAAGTTGTGTGAGGCACAACTTAGAAGAATGTTAAGGGGACCAAGGAGGGAACTGGATAACCTAACACCTGGGGAGAGGTTTTGTCTTCAAGAACTAACTACCACTAATTTGTATAGGGTCATGAAACCTGACAAGGGAGGTGGGGTGGTGATCATGTCTAACATTGACTACTCGAACAAGATGTACAGTCTTCTGAGTGATACAAACACATATACCAGAGTATCTAGGAACGAAATGTGTATGGCATACACTAAAATTGACTGGCGTCTTTACGAGTGGTTAATGGATGGGATCATTGATGTTAATGAATATCATTATTTGATGGTTGAATTCCCAGTGACCCCCTCCATTTTTGGAATTCCAAAAATTCACAAAAATCAGAATGACCCACCCTTTCGCCCAATAGTGTCAGCAAAAGGCTCCAAAACAGAAGCAATGGCCTCCTACGTAGATTTTCATTGTAAAGGTATTGTTAAAAGTTTGCCACATATCCTGAGGGATTCGTGGCATTGTTTGGAGGTTATTAGACAAAAACAAACCTTTGAACCATTTTTGATGGTGACGATTGATGTCATAAACCTTTTTTCGATCATTCCTCAGGTACAAGGTCTGGAAATGTTTAGTAGGAGTTTGAACAAATACAGTGGTTTCTATACTGTTAAACGCAGTGTGATAGTAGATCTTATGGAAATGGTTCTGTCAAACAATTTTGTTGGATTTGAAGGTGAACTATTTAGACAAGTGGCAGGAGTTGCCATGGGTGCTAGGTGTGCGCCAGTCTATGCCAACTTGGTACTGGCAGAATGGGAGATGGAGAAGGTGTTCCCTGCTGAGTATGTGAAACAGGTAACACTTTATTTGCGTTACCTTGACGATATACTAATTTATGGACAGGGAGTAGGGATGAGATCCATACATTTGTTGATTTTCTTAACAACACTACCCCAGTCTTAAAATTCACCTACACTATACATGGGGAAACCTGCAATTATTTGGATATATTGTTATACAAAAACATGCATGATGTAAGCCTAAATTCGAGTATATATCGCAAGAAAACTTATTCTAATAGTTTCTTGCATTTTCAGAGTTGTCATCCCCACTATATCAAGAAGAACTTAGGCCAAATGGTTAGATTATCCAGGCTGATTAGTGAGGATGAACGGCTAAACATTGAGTTGACCAGCTTGACTGCTATGTTTACAGAAAGGGGTTATTCACAAGAAATGTTGTCTAGAGTTAGAAAAGAAATAGAAACTAAGAGAACTACATCCTTTAAACCCATTTTACATGGGGGTTTAACGAAGGAATTCCAGGAGGGGAATGAGTTGGCTTCAGAGTCCCATGCAGAACACAAAAAACGGGCTATGATTTTGCCATATAATGGGCAGGCAGGACAAATTATTAGAATTATTAAGGATACTTGGCAAAGTTCTTTTGATAGTGATACTGTAAGTATTATAGGTAACACCCCAACTTTTACATATAGTAGGGGTAGGAGCCTTAAAGAATTGATGGAAGCTGAACCTAATATTGAGACATATAAGAGCTCCAAAATGAGTAAATGTGGAGTTTGAAGTATATGTAAGTTTATCAACAATGGCCCTTATGTGGCGGTTCAAGGCTTCTATAAAACTATTAGGTATCCTGGATTCTGTAACTGTAATACTAAGATGGTAATGTACATTGCTACATGTTTGAGCTGTTCAACTTTCTATGTTGGGAAAACAACAAGAAATTTAAGGCTCAGAATCCTGGAACACCTAAGAGACATCAGGAACAAAAGAACTAACAATGCCTTGTATATGCATAGTCTGAGTTGCCTTAATTTTAAGAGATTTCTGTTCTTTGTAATAGACAGAATTCCATTTAATGACAAAGGAGGTGATTTAAAAGTTTTACTTGAGATGAGGTTGTGCATCTGGCAGTTGAGGCTGGATGCATCTAGACCTCCAGGCATTAATGATCACATCTCATTCTCTAGTATTTTAAAGTACAAATCTACATTTGTTTGAAGAATGTTAAGTATTATATTATTATTTTTATTTATTATTTGTATTTACTACTTTTACACAAACATGTTTATATATTGTTTTTTTAAAATGTCTGTGTTTTAGTTGAACAATATTTTTTCTAGTTATAAGTAACAGTGCTTTTAAACAAGCATAAGAGTGATGTTTTACTGTGACTTTAATTTATAAATTGTTTTTTGATAGGGGTTGATTGCCTAGAGGGGTGTGTTTGTAACTAATAGCTTTAAATGCAACAAAGATGAAGGGTTTTTTAACTCTGATGATGCCTGACTATGTATGTGGGTGAAAGCACTAAGTTATCTGTTCATATGTATAGAATTATTATGTGTTTTTTTGCTTGTTTGGTCTATTAAAGTTTGCAGTGTCTGGGGAGCTGAGCCAGTTTATTATTTAAAAGGTAGATCATGCCTGCTCACCTTGGTCGACTTCTCTGAGTCAAGTCACCAGAGCTGTAGATGAAGGCAAGGTGGTTCATACAGCCTACTTTGATCTGGCCAAGGCCTTTGATGCCATTCCCCACTCAGGAATCATAGAAAAACTCACTAAGCTAGGCATCAACCCCTATATCACTAGGTGGGTTGCAAACTGGCTCACAGATAGAACCCACAATGTGAAAGTAGCTGACTCCAAGTTAGACTACCGACTAGTCACGAGTGGAGTCCCACAGGGTTCGGTCCTGGGTCCTCTCCTGTTTGATATCTACTTCTCTGAAGGCCGGGCCAACACAAAGGGACTCTGGCTGACAAAGTTCGCAGACAATTGCAAGTTGGGAGCTATTATTAACTCCCCAAGTGATGTTGACATCCTACAGAATGGCTTCAGTCAGGATGGCCGAGTGGTCTGAGGCACCAGACTCAAGGATTGAACTCCTTCCAATGTTCACGGGGATTCTGGTCTCCATATGGAAGCGTGGGTTCAAATCCCACTTCTGACAGGTGGCTTTTTCCCCGCCTTTCTAAGCTAGTATAGTCCAATTTTCAGGTTAGTGCTGAATTCAGGGCTGTGTTACAAGTTTCTATGTTTGCTCATGCCTTACTTGGATAGAAGGAAGTTTCTGTGTTCATCTGTGAGAGAGGGGAGCTTTGAGCAGCCTATCTGTCCCTGGAGGAGTGGTTTCAGCCCAGAAATTAGTAGTTTATTGGCCATTTTGGGCTAATTTCTATCTTTTTCATTTCCCTGCTATAAAACCCACATTTGCGAGGTTTTTGCACTTGTATACAGCTCAGCAAGCTCCTGCCTGGTGCCATGCAGAGTTCTACAGCAGCAGAGAGACAAAAGAGAGACTTTGGAGTGATTGTTATTTTTTTTTAATTTTCTTGCAGCTTTTAGCTAATTCCGCCTAAAACGCTGATTGTTTTAGAGTTTCTGTGATTTAAAAAGCTTGTTTCAGCTACATATTGCATTTATTTACTGCCTGCACTTTAAGAAAGTCATTTTTGTTTAAATTACATGTTTAACTGTTGTAGCTACACACTAAAGTGTGATTGCCATTTCTGTGCATTTAACGTTTTTTTGATTGTATCTGCTTTATTTTCTGGTGATATATATATATATATATATATATATATATATATATATATATATATATATATACTTGTTTTCCCACCTTTCTAAGTTAGTATAGTCCAGTTTTCAAGTTAGTGCTGAATTCAGGGCAGTGTTACAAGCTTCTGTGTTTGCCCATACCTTACTTGGATAGAAGGAAGTTTCTCTATTCACCTGTGAGAGAGGGGAGCTTTTAGCAGCTTATCTGTCCCTGGAGGAGTGGTTTCAGCCCAGAAATTAGTAGTTTATTGGCCAGTTTGGGCTAATTTCTATCTCTTTCATTTCCCTGCTATAAAACCCGCATTAGCGGGGTTTTGTGTGCCGGGCAGCACCGGTTAGCTAAGGTATAACTATTCCTGGCTCCACAAAGTCTACTCTTCAATTTTTCCCTTGGAACTAGAGAAACTTTCAACTTAAGCACTCAAACCGTTAACTTCTCAGCCCGGCACTTGCTCAAAACTCATAGCAAGCACTAATAAACCTTAGCACTAGACCCCCTATACTCTAGAGAAGGACAAGGCTCTCTATTCAGTAAAACAGTTCACTGTACCTATCCAGGCATGTCCAAGGGGCAGTTTCAGGTGTACTCTCCGGTCCAACTAGTGAATCTGGGCATTTTGAGGCAATGTTACAACTGCCTCATGTACACAGACAACCCTCTCCTCCTACCACCAAACACTAATACATGTGAGAGATGCAATTATACAGCCAAACTGGAGGCTAAGCTCTCTCAACCCAAGACTGGGCCAGACAGTCAAGAGGAGAAGGGAATTACTTACATCACACCACCAGTCTCACATAGACCTATGAAACCAGCACCGGCAAAAAACACACATAAATACACAAAAACATACTCGGAGGCTCTGAATAAAAATCTGCAAAAGCAACAGAGACCTCCAAAGCAGACATCGAAACATCCTCCACCCCCCCCAACACAAACCATGAAACACATACTTCACAAAACCAGTGTGCCACGTAATCAACGCCCTTAAGGCAAAATAACATACCCAACACACTAGTAATAGGTGACTCTGTAGTCAGGCACACTGACATCCCACTCACTACGCTGAACAAGGAGAAAGGTCACTGTTAGCTGCTTGTCGGGTGCCAGGATCCGCCACATAACAGAAGCACTCAGGTCACTCCAGAACAAGTACAAATATGACTCTGTCATTGTCGATGTTGGTGTGAATGACCTGAGCTGTTCCTCCCTGGACTACATGAAAAGAGACATGGAAGAGCTCTCTGATCACATAGCCCAGGCCGGTATGACCCTGACCCAGAGTAGCATCCTGCCCTCACCAAGAATGATACCATGGTATAAAGAAAAAAATTATCAATTTCAATAATTGACTAAGCTTTTGGTGTCATTCAAAGGGGATCCAGTGTCTGTCAGCCTGGGATGACATGCTCGACAAGCCACACTGCTTCACTAGAGACGGCTTGCACCTGTCGACCTTAGGCTTTCGAATACTGGCCAAGGCTCTTGCCACCCCCATAGTGCCTTTTTTAGGCAAGGCTCAAAAGACAAACCCACTGCCTTAAATAGCACAAGTAACAAAAAACTGAGGGTAATGCTACTCAATGCCAGAAATCTAAACTTCAAAATGCATGCACTCGAGGCACTTCTCAGTATGGAGAAAAATCGATATATGTGCAGTAACAGAAACCTGGTTTAATGCTCCAGAGAGCACCCCAGCATAACCAGGATGCAACTCATACCATACATTTCGGCCACAAAACCTAGACCGAAATACAAAGGATACCCACACCTCCAGGTTAGTGGCACAGCAAGATGCTTCAGAGATCATTCAGGTGCAACTAAAAACGGGCAAAACTGCAATTCAAATTGTAGCTTGCTACAGATCACCCATCATGTCCCAGGACCCCCCCCCCGCATTCCGCATTTCTGGAGACACTGGGAAACATAAAGGCCCTACCAAACACCCTGATATTGGGTGATTTCAATTACCCAAACATTAACTGGGAGAACTACTCAAGTACTAACTCCCTTGCCCAAAATTTCCTAGAATTTATAAACTCAAACGCCCTGGATCAACTGGTCAGCACCCCCACCAGAGGTGACAACATATTGGACCTGGGCATCTCCAACATGGGTGACCAGTGTTCCACACCAGAGGTCAATCCCTCGCTGGTTAGATCTGACCATAAATTAATCACTCTGGATATCCACATTCCGCCCCCACCCCCGGTCAAAGAAACCACCGTGAAAAACTTTTCAAAAGCAAACTTCATGTTATTTAAGACTGAGGTGGAAAGTTTCAAAGCCCCCATGCTAAAGGATAATGCTGCCCAAGCTGCAAAATCCTTTACTAATGCACACTACAGGCAGCTACAAGAATGCATGGATGGTGCTATCCCAAGCAAAACCAAAACTCACTCCTCCAAGAAAAGGAAACCAGTCTGGTGGACCCCTGCCATAAACAAGCTGTACAATAGAAGGAGGAAACTAGTACAGAAAAGAGTAAAATCCCAAGAAGGGAAGACATCCCTAATCAGTATCAGCAAGAAACTATGATCCCTCATAAAATCATCCAAGGCTAGCTTCGAAAGAAAAATTGCCAAGGACTCCAATGATAACCACAAGGCATTTTTTAACTATGTCAAGAATCTAAGTGGCGATTCTCAGATCTGCTCGGACGTGGTGCAGAATGGCACAAAATACACTGAACCGACCAATATCGCCAACATCCTGGCAGACAGGTTCAGTGCAGACTTTACCCCCCTCTCACCCCCAAAAGGGCCCATAACCATACCAGAAGAATGTAGTGCCCCTGAAATCACAGACACGCAGGTTAAAACAGCCGTATCCAAAGCCAAAAACAGCATCAGTGGGCCGAATGGTGTCCCAGGCTGCGTCCTACATGACCTCAAAGATTAACTAACCCCTCACCTAAACACACTGTTCAAACTCAGCCCCTCCACAGGCTACGTACCCATAGAGTGGCGCACAGCAACGGTTATTCCACTCCACAAAGGTGGCGCCACAACAGACCCTGGGAACTATCGCCCTATAAGCCTGACTAGCTTGGTCTGCAAGGCTATTGAGCGCATCATCATCATGGATCTCATTAACCGGGACTTTGGGAACCTCCAAACACTGGACCCTACCCATTTCGGCTTTGTTAAGGGCAGATCATGCCTCCTAAACCTGGTGTACTTTTTTGAGACAGTTACCAAGGCTATAGATGAGGGAAAGGTGATACACACAGTCTACCTAGACCTCGCAAAGGCCTTCGACACCATTCCCCATTCTGGTATTATAGACAAGCTCACTAGCTTGAACATAAACCCCTACATCACAAGATGGGTTGCCAACTGGCTCATGGACAGAACCCACATGGTAAGAGTTGCTGGAGCTAAGTCTGACTCTAAACCGGTTACAAGTGGTGTTCCCCAGGGGTCAGTCCTAGGACCGCTCCTGTTCGGCATATACTTCTAAGAGGTACAGGCAAGCACAGGAGGACTATAGCTGACCAAGTTTGCAGACGACTGCAAACTAGGGCTATAATTGACTCTCCAGCTGACACAGACATCCTCCAAATGGGTCTCTCTTAGACAGATACCTGGTGTCAGAACCATGGTCTCAAGCTAAATGCCAAAAGGTGCATAGTCATCCCCTTTGGAAAAAACAAAGTACCCACAAACTACCACATAGGTGGTTGCCTCCTAAATACAGAAGATGTAATAAGGGATCTGGGGACCCAAGTAGATAGTAATCTCTCCCTTGATAATCACATTACCAAAGTGGTTAGAAAATCCGTCTATGTGGCCCACCTAATCACAAAAGGGTTTGCATCCAGATCAAAAAAGGTCATTGTGCTCCTCTACGCATCACTCATCAGACCCATCATAGAGTACAGCGCCCTATTTTGGATGTACCTTACAAGACACCTGCAACAGCTGGAAAGACCATAGAAGTACCTCACCAAGAGGATCACTGGCCTAAAACAGATGCCCTATGCAGCTCGACTGAAGAAACTCCAGCTGTACTCGGTTGCATACCACCCACTCACAGGTGAGCTCTGCCTGACATACAAGGCCATGTCCATCCCAGAATTGATGGACATGCTCCACGAAAAGAAAACCATATCCCCTCCAGCCAGACGCTCTGGGGATCTAAACCTCACCACAACAATAATTAGGGCGTGCTGGAAGGATAGATTCCTGTCCCAGAGACTTCCAATGCTTTGGAACAAGATTCCAGTCTACATTAGGCAGAGCTCCTCGCTAACACTCTTCAAGAGAAACCTTGACGAGTTGATGGGAAACAGAATGTTTACCCCGGGGATCACTTCAATGGCTCTGCTGGACAGAGGCACAGGGAACTAATCTAAGGGGGCGGCGAAAGCCAATACATTCCAGCTAGGCTTATAAACGCCTTCGGGCAGATAGCCTAGTACCTACCTGTGAACCAACGACTAGTGTCAGAACCATGGCCTTAAGCTCATTGTCAAAAAATGTGTTGTCATCCCCTTTGGGAAAAACCTGGTTCCCATGAATTACCACATCAATGGTAGTCCACTGAACACAGAAGGCGTTATAAGAGATCTGGAACACAGGTTGACAGCAACCTCTCTTTTGATCACCACATTGCCACTGTGGTCAGAAAGTCCTTCTATGTGGCACATCTCATTACTAAGGGTTTTGCATCCAGGAAGAAAGAGATTATTGTCTCCCTCTACTCTTCCCTCATTAGGCCAATCATCGAGTACAATGCCCCATTTGGCATGTACCTCACTAGACACCTGCAACAACTGGAGAGGCCGCAAAGGTACCTCACAAAGAGGATCCTAGGCCTTAAACACTTGTCCTATATGGACAGACTAAAAAAACTACAACTATTCTCTGTCTCATATCGCCTACTTAGAGGCGATCTCTGCTTGACTTACAAAGTCATGTCTGACCCATGTTAAAAATGCTACATCTAAATAAATCCCAGTCCCTCCGCACCACATGCTCCAGAGACCTCAACCTCATTACCATAATCAACAGAACGTACTGGAGGGACAGGTTCATAACCCAGAGACTGCCCATGCTATGTAATAACTTCCCATACATGGCAAGAGAAATCTCGATGAGTGGATGGGAAATAGAAAATTCACCCCCAGGAATAACTCCAGTGGCTTTACTCGACAGAGGCACTGGGAACTAAGGTCGGGTGGCTCGATGCCAGGGTAATCCTATGGCTAGGCTTGGAAAGGCCCCAAGGCCATTAGCCTAGTACACACCTATGAACCTATTATAGCAGTTTTAGGTGGAACATAGATGCATGCCAGTCTAATCCTCCTCCCTTGCCAGTAGCCCCTTAGTACTATATATCTTCCATTATTGTCTTTTTTTCTTCTTCTATCACCATTGGAGCCCTTCTTGCCTATTAATGTAAGTACTCCTCTTTTCCTTTATCCCAGATATTCCACTAAATAGCCATCCTGAAAACCCTTTCTTTATCAAATTCATAGGTTCAGTTCTTTCCAGGTGTGTCTCCTGTAGCATAGCTATTTGCACTCTATATTTTTTCATATAGTTCACTATTCTTTTCTTTTTTGTAGTTATCTGTAAGACCATTCAGGTTGAAAGACATTACAGAAAACATCATTTTCTTATATAGTTATTATTACCAACTTTTATGTATAACTGCTTTTTTGTTAAACATCTAGTCCACCTTTTATGTTACATGCATATACTGTTTGGCAGATTGATCTTTTATACATTTGTTTCTTGTCATATCCATTTGAACCTATGCCACAACTTACAGAATGTTTTGCTTTATTGAAATCCCTCAAAAAAAAACAAAAAAAAACCAACCCTCCCCAATACCCCCTAAAACCTATTAATTTAACAAGAACACACAAAACTATGTACATCTTCAATTATTGAAGTTTTTGCTTCCTAATAAGAACAAAAGTTCTAAACTAATAGCCACGCAAACAGGCTAAAGTTAACCAAAAGGAAAGGTTAGTCATGCTAAGATGTATGGTACAGCCTGTGCTATTAGAAGTGTTGTCTTGTTTAGTTGTATCATTATAGCTCACCCAGCTGAGAAAACACTTGAGTGCTTTCAGTAAACACTTTCTACAAGCCATTTCTCTTTATCAGATTGTCTTCTAGTGACATGCAAACCAGGACATAAACTTACTAAGGATACCTTGTTTACCAGAAAAAAAAAGCCTTATAATATTTAATATTCTTTTCCACTTACATGCTTTGCAATAAACATGTTACTGGATATAGCCTAGGGTCTTAACCCAGTCATTTCCCTATGCAAGCATGGGAAAAAGTACACTGATTTTTCTTTTGTCATGCTTTCTTAATCAGACCTATCCTCCCCTTCCTTTTTTTTTACATTGTAATGCGTACATTTCTTCAAACTGAACAAAGAAAAAGAAAGAAAAAGGGAGAAAAAGAAGAAAAAAAGCACCTGTTTATATTAGTATCCTGTTACATTAAAAAACTGAGAAAACTTTATCTAAAGTGCTAATTGGTTTTGTCTGATCTTTATAGCTCTCCCAGCTGGGAAAACCCCTGAATGCTTTTAGAGAACATTATGTCCTAACCAATTTCTTTTTTGTTTTGTTTTTCCTCAGCCAATCACTCTCCACCAGACTGTAGCCAGTTTCTCTTCATCAGATTGTCTTCATGGAGACATGAGAACCAGGCATCCAGTTTCTCATTATCAGATTGGTGCTCTGGAAATTTGAAGACCAGTTGCAGAATTGTTACTGAGCATACATGTATTTGCTAGGAAAAAACTCATAATATTCAGTGTTATTTTTCATTTATTTGCTCTGTCTTAAAATTTGTTACTAAATCAGTCTAAGGTCTTTAATCAAGTCATTTCTCATGCAAGAATGAGAAAAAAAACATAATTTTTTCTTTTATCTTGCTTTTTAACTAGGCTTTTTTTACATTACAGTGCCTACATTTCTTAAAACTGAACAAGAAGAAAAAAGGAAGGGAGAAAGAAAAGAAAAAAAAAGCATGTTTACAATCCCCATTACTCTTAAAAATATCCGGAAAAAACTTTACTATGTAGCATGTACGGAAAACCACATGTCACAAAATTAGTACTATTTAGGAAAAAAATTCTTTACTTACAGTTAATTTTCTCCCTCCTCTTTCCCTTCCGCAAAGCACTTTCCCAAACATTAATGTCATGAAGTAGAGCATATGCTTTAGAGTGCTCCACAAGTCCAACAAATTCTGAAAAAGTCTAATATTTCCAGATTTTTTTGTTCTGTCATATTTCACAAATATAATTATTTAATTGTAATCCCATATTAAGTTACTGGTTTTATTACTATTCATCTCCAAAGTCCTGTCTCTGCATCATTTCCAATGTACTCTTGATTCTTCTAGTAAACCCTCATGCTCCCTTCCTTCTCTCCAACATTTTCTGTTGAAAATTTTGAAAAGATTTCACAGGTAGAGTCCCGCTCTGGTCTTTATTACCAGAAGAAGAAGAAGAAGCAGAATCCCCTGATGTTTCGCATTTTACTTTCTGTTGGACAAACTTTTGTATTTTCTCCTTATCATTTACTTCATCAAAAAATGATTTTGTCCCACCAGTGAAGAATACTTGAAGACAGCTGGGTACAGCAGTTTGAGTCTCGCACCTACATCTCGAAATTCCCTGAATAGTGGAATAAATTTGCTCCTCTTCTGTCTGGTGTACAGTAAGTAATCATTCTCCACAAACATTCTGCTGTCTCCCACGTTTAGTACTTTGTCCTTCTGCCACAGTTTTGCCAGCATCTACTCCTTTTGCTGATATGATTGCATCTTTACTATTAAAGGTCTAGGTTGCTTTCTTATAGCCAAGTTTGGAGCATACACATAATGTGCCCTTTCAACTAATAACTCCTTCTGTGGAATACCAGTCCAGTTGCTTATTTGTACTTTCATAAAATTAATTCAGTCTGTTCATTCCAGCTTTTCTGGTATAGCTGAAAAGGTTTCCCTATGTGCTGTGTACTGTAATTCTATTATTTTTTGAAACATCTCTTCCTGAGCAGTCTCATATTCAGACAGCCTTTTCTTCATTTTGACCTCTGATTTTTTTCAGCTTAATCATCTCATCTGAATATCTGTTTAAAGCTTCTTCCATTTTTTCCAGCCTTTTGCTGTTTGTGTTGATATACTCCAGCAGTGTTGCTTACTTTAATCAGGTCTGTATGCAGTTGTCTTATATCTTCCTGTAGGTTATTGGAAGTCATGTCTAAGGGTTGCATTGCTTTTTGCTGAACAGCTGCAGAACTTCCCCCAGTCAGTGTTTCTTCCTCATATTTTGTAGCTGATTTTTTCCAGGTCTTATGTATTGCAGTTACTAGCCAGTTACTGAAATTTACCCCTAAACACAAGTCTACTGGCCATCTCTGTTGTTGAATTTCTGTTTTCACACTGCTAGAAACAAGCTTTTAATCAATGTGCAGCCATCTTGGAAGTAAGTATCTCTAAATCTGATGTTCTCAATTTTCATTCCTTCCTCGACTGCTTGGTTTGGGTCCAAGACATCAGATCTGACTCAGCCCCTTGTAAAAGCTTGTGGCAGTTCTAAACTCTCGAGTTCTCCTTTACCCATAGTGCATCCTCCCCATTACCTCAGATCTTGCTTGCCACCTTTTAGGTGAAAAACATGTTTTTTTCACACTCAAGCTTTCAAACTAGACAAGTGCAATTTGTTGTATCTTTTTTCTTTTTAATATCTCTTTAACCATCTACTGTCTTTTCTACTGTTGTACTGGTGTACTCTAGATACTATCATTAGTAATTTTTTGTATTTTGCTTTCTCCCTTAACCTCTATGTTTTAATGTAGCCTTGCTACCTTTGGAGGTCCCTTTCCCTTTTTCATCTGTTTCAAAAAAAAAAATCTTTTTATATCTAATTTTAAGTTTTCTTCTACCTTCGGTTGTTGTGCTTAAAGTTTTTATAGCATTTACAGTCCTTCTTGTTCTATTGTTGTTGTTGTTGTTATTTTCCTGTCATGGCTGAAAAAGAAAAAAAACTCCAACAGGTTTTAAGAAGTGTGGGAAATGTGGCTAAAATATTCTTTTTTCTGATGCCCACACTCTTTTTGTCTACTGTCTAGGCCCCTTCATTTGCAAGAAGGTTGTGCACTTTGCCTGTCCTTAACCCCAGTGCTTTGATAGAGCGTAAAAATAAGTTACTCTTAAAAGGACTTCTACTATCCTCCTTTGGTGATGATTTCCCAAGAATTGTCAAAAAATGTCTAAATCATCTCCAGGCTCTTCTTCAGTTTCATCAAGGGCATCAGAGAAAGTTTCTAAAAGGCCTTCTTCATTTCTGACAGTTTCTTTGGAGCCATCTGAGAAGAAGAAAATTAAGTTGTCAGATCTCACCCCCTCTGATCAGACAAAAGAAAAGAGTGCTTCTTCTGATCTGAGGTCTCCGAAAACACAGGATTCATTGGCTCCGAAGACCTCTGATCCTCTCCTTTTTCTGGACACTGTACCTAGAACAAGGTACTCAACATCTGTGGACCCTGTTCTGTCAAGGGTGCCTTCCCCTTTTCTATACAGACCGGACTGTCCCTCCAGGCAATCCTCTCGCTCTTCTATGAATCTCACAGTAGAAGA
Organism: Protopterus annectens; assembly: GCF_019279795.1. Taxonomy (NCBI): domain Eukaryota; kingdom Metazoa; phylum Chordata; order Ceratodontiformes; family Protopteridae; genus Protopterus; species Protopterus annectens. The sequence goes on from NC_056737.1 coordinate 1,126,176,832, forward strand.
TGTGGAAAAGGTAGTGAGACAGATGCTGTTGGTGCAATGACTTCCAGTGATTGTTTCAGCTTCTAGCCCTTTGGGACAGGAAGCCCTTGTATCTAAAACTCCACCTTTAGCTCTTCCTCATCAGACTCTCTCATAGGTTTGGAGTGCTTGGATCAGAGTCGTCCAGGATCAGCTACTTCTGGTCGGAAGATCTCTTTATCCTCAGTTCAGAAGTTTGCTCTGAGCTTCTCTGCTGTATTGGATTTGGAGAACTCTTAGAATTGTTTCTGATCTGAGGTTTTTCAGTCAGCTCTGTGGGCTTTGAAGCCATCTTTGTACCTCAGAGCTTTGGCAAGGGTTAGTTCGGCTGCGACTTCTGCCTTAGGGCAGCTTTCCTCAGAGCAGGGTAGAACCAGAGATCAGAAAGATCACCTTTCTGACACAGGTTCTTATCACTCTCCAGGAAGGTCGGTGTTTAGGACCTTAGAGAGAGCCCTAGCAACTGCCATGACACAGACTGGTTCTGTTCCCTAAGGTTCAATATCCCCTTCTGTGCATCAAGAGTCTCAGCTTTCCCACAGGGGCAGCCTGTACCAAAACCTCAAGACACGCAATTGAGTAGTTCTGCCTCTTCTGATACCTCGCCAGATTATCCCACTGAAGAGGTCCCTCAGAAGAGGACATGTAAGAGGAAGCATCTAGATTTTCCTGAATCAGTCACGGAAGATAAGGATTTTGAGGAGGAGAAAAGATCCCCATGGTCACCTCCTGGAAGCGGAGCAATTCCTTGTTGGTGGAATCTATGCTCCTTGAGGCTTTTGGTACCAGCCCATCTACATCCTGGTTGATTCTGCCTGCCGATGAGCTCCTAGATTTGATCTTGCGGTGGGCATGGAAGGAGCCTGACTCCATTGAGCCCATACCAAAGAAGCCTGACAAACTTATGTCTCCTCTAGAAGGCATAAAGTTCTGGTCAAAGAGCCCCTAAAGTGATGCCATGGTTGTAGTAGCGGCCACCAGGAAAGAACTTGCCTACAAACGTTCCGCTGTTCATCCCCCCAACAAGGAGTCCTGGGGCATGGACAGATTTGGGAAGTGTGTCTGCACTTTAGCGACCTTTGCCTTGAGATCCCTGAACTACCTGGCACATTTCAGGAAATTGCAAAGAGATCTGATAAAGGAACTCTTGGATACTCTTGCAGGAGCCGTGTCTGAGGAGGTGAAGGATTCAATCACCTCAAAGCTGGCGACCCTTCAGTCAATATCAAATTCGTCCATGAGGCTGATTTCCAGTGTGGCAGAAGGAACCTTAAGGGTAGTGGGTTTAGGTGTAGCCATTAGGAGTCACTCTGCCAGGATGATTTTGTGTGATTTTTGTGGAGCCTTTTAAGTCCATGTTTGTCAGTGCTCTTTTTGACAGCACCTCTCTTTTTGGCCATAAAGTAAAAGATCCATTGTCCAGGTGTGAGAAGAATTGAAAGACCATTTCTGCCATTGGTGTGCATTTTTCCACCCCCCCCCCCCAAAGATCCTTCTCTAGGAATCACTGGGGAGGTGGAAAAATGTGTTTCCAGAAATCACAATGATCTTTCCAAGACACGTGGAGTATCTTCCCCCAGAGGCAGAGGAGGAAACTCAAATAGTAGACATTGCCCTCGTGGCAGAGGAGGCCTGCAACATCAAGGGTCCAGAGATTCGTTCTTTGGCAAACCCTTTCAGCGCTCCTTCACAGAGACCCTATTGTCCCCCTCTGGAGGCATTCGGGGGATGTTCTTCATGTTTCATTGTTGCAGTCATTACATTTGGGTTATCTGCCTGCAGGTAGCCCTCAGCCAGCCTGAATATCAAAGTCTTGGATTCCTGCATCGGATGCTGTCTCTTCTTCCATAATGTCAGGTCGTCAGGGGTATAAAACATGCAGCCAATGCCATTACATCAGTCTTTCTTGCCACGCGGTGCCCGAAACAGAAGCAGTTTGCAAGTGCCGGTCGGCCGACTCCTGAAATTTTCGTTTTCGAGTTTCAGAACCGAAGTCTTCAAAAAGGCAAGTATCCTGTTGGGGATCCTTTTTATTGCTCTTAACCGATGTCAGTAAAAGTTAACATTTGTATTACCTGTAGAAAGCAAATACCTCATAAAGATTTTAATTCATACTGCATTCCTTGCTTATGCCCAGACCACGACGTCCTTCGCTGTCGGTTTTGTGCCTTATGTAACCCCCGGACTATTCGTCGGTTTATTTTTGCAGCAAATTATTTTGGTACTCGGTTTAACTATCCAGAAATGGCTTCGGTAATCAGTCTGATTGCCAACATTCCGAAAAAACATAAAGATAAAGACAGAGACAGACCACATAGGTCCAAAGCTGCCGACGACGCTTCCGTTAAGCTAGTTGCCAGTTCAGCAGTACTCAGTGAGATGCTTTCACAGCCCCTGATACCCTCTATTTCAGATTTGCAGGCCTCTGTTGAGACCCATTCGGAGTCCGGTATGCTGTGAGATGCTTCTTCGATTATGGAACCTGCGGATGTCTCTACCTTGGAAGGGTCCGGAGCCGCTGTGCAGGCACCGGCTTCTGAGGGTGTATTCAGGCCTACTGACTTGCATTTTAAACCAACGCCATCTTCTTCTTCAAGGCCTAAAACTCAACCCAAGCCTAGAAAACTGACATCCAAACTGCATGGTCAGGCCCATATGCCTAAAAAACAAATGATAAGAATGGTTGAAGACCTTATTACTTTAATTAGGGGAAGCCAGCCTTCACCCTCTAAGAGACCTAGAACTGATTTTCCTTCTGATTCTTCTGATCAGGATTCTGAAATTTCTGTTTCTTCTGATTACCAGTATTTTCCCTTATCTACCTATGAGGATTCTGACGCAGAGGATTCCATTCCCTCTGCATCCCCTCCAGAAGATTTTTTTTTTGGGGAAACCTTGCACACTCTTAGGGAGCATTTCCGCTGGAAAGTCAAGATTACTCTGACTCCAAAAAGAGGCTTAGGGAATTCTTACTCCTCCCTCAACACAGGCCTTTAGTTGTCCCTCCTGTCCTGGACATTATAGATGTTGCCTTCTTGGAATCTAGCCTAGCTCCAGACACTTTACCTCCAACTCTCAGGAAGCCTGACAGGTATTACAGAGTACTTGACTCTCACAAATTCCTGTTCAAGAATCCTACTGTGGACCCAGACACCATTTCCCAAGGACCTAAAACCATTAAAGCTACTACTGCCAAAAACCCTACCCCCCCGATAGAGATTCCAGGGCCTTGGACAGATGGGATAAGAAGGTATACACTTCTGCTACTTTGGCCATTAGGGCCTTAAATTGCCAGTTTCATATGTTAAAGTATCAGCAGCATATTATGGGACTACTTAAACAGAAAATGATGTTGATTCCTGACTGTGCTGAAAATAAAGAATTACAGGATTTAATGCATTCTGCTGAACAAGTTGGTAAACATACTTGGCAATGTGGTTTTGACTCTTTAGAAGCATCTTGCAGGGCTGCTGTCACTGGGTCTGTACTTAGAAGGCATGCTTGGCTTAAGGAGCAAAATTTGCCAGATCATGTTAAAGCTAAATTACTGGATGCTCCCTTAAACCAAGACCGCCTGTTTGGCATCAAAGCAGAAGTAGTCCTTAAAAAGATGGAGGAAAAAGCTAAATCTGTGCAAACAGTTAAAGATTTCCTGCAAGTACAGCCTCCCAGATTTAGTAGGCATTGGGTTTCTAAGAATTGGTCCTTTTCTGTCTCTCCCAGGCCTTCTCAGTCCAAACCCAGGAACAGCTGACCACCTAAGCTACAGTCTCAAGGTACTCACACGCCTAAGCAGTGGGGGGCTCCCACTTCCAAAGCTGTAAGTAGTAAGACACCCCTATGGAAAAATGTCACAATGACTTAACCTTAAACCTTCCAAGCCCTACTCAACTGCCTGCTCCCTTAGGGGGAAGGATCTCCCTGCATGCAAAAAACTGGGAACTCATTACCCAGGACAAATGGGTTTTAAATATAGTTTTCCAAGAATACAGATTCCACTTCCACATCTTACCAACCCAAACGGTTGGCCAGACCTACACCCAAATCAGTGGGCAGAGGCACAACAACAGGTTCTCTCTCTTCTAAGTATCAGGGTTATTCAGCCCATCCCAGCAGAAGAAAGGGGACAAGGTTTTTACTCCAGACTTTTCCTGGTACCCAGAAAAGACATCTCCTGGCGTCCTGTCCTGGACCTCTCTATACTACACCTTTTTGGTAATTCCAAAATTCAAAATGCTAACACTTCAACAGCTGCTTCCTATGCTAGGCAAAGATGCCTGGTTGGCAACCTTAGATTTAAAGGAAGCTTACCTGCACATTCCAATAAGGGAATCTTGCAGAAAATACCTATGCTTCAGAGCAGGCTCCATGCACTATCAGTTCTCTGCACTTCCCTTTTGCTTATCTACTGTGCCCAGGGTATTTACAAAGTGTCTAGCTCCAGTAATTGCATTGTGCAGGCAAAGAAATATTCAAATATATCCATACCTGGATGATTGTCTAATTCAGGCAGAAAGCCAGGGCATGCTACTAAAACATCTGGCATTTGTAAAGAAACTTCTAACCTCACTGGGGTACACCATAAATGAAAAGAAATCTCATCTAGTACCCTGCCAACAAATTGTATTCCTAGGAGCAAGCTTGAACACAACTTCCCAGATGGCTTACCTCACGCCAGAGAAACAAGTTTATTTGACAGCCTACTTCAAACTACTGGCCACAAAGACCCAGCTATCTGCAAGGAAAATCCTGCAAGCCCTAGGGTTCATGGTCTCTTGCATTCTACTATTTCCATATGCAAGAATGCATATGAGGAAACTACAATGATATCTAAAAAGCCTATGGTGTCAACTTTCTCAGGACCTGGAATCAATTATTCCTATCATTCCTTGTATAAAGACAGAGTTCCTGTGGTGGGCAGAGACCTGCTACCACAACAAGGGGCTCCCATTCACTCTACCCCCTGCCGCCCAAACCCTAACAACAGATGCATCAGATTATGCTTGGGGGGGCTCACTTGGCAGGGCAGTGCATTCAGGGCAAATGGAACCCGAGTCAGATGCACCTGCATATCAGTCAAAAAGGAACCAGCACAAACAACGTTCCAAACAACTACTGAACAGAATAAAACATAGAACGTTGACAGTCCCAGTGTCTTGAGACGAAACTCACCATAAAAGCGGCAATTCAGCAGCTGAAAAGTGTGTACGAAAACCAGTGGAACAAATGAAACACATGCCTTCAAAAAACAGCGATATCCACAGCCAAACTCTCAGCAGTTAAATAAACTTTTTTGAAAGCCAGTGGAAGAGATGAAAAAAATGTCTTCAAAAACCAACGGTATCCTCAGCCAAACTGTAATTTTATTAAACGAAACACAGAATAATCCAAAAGGTTAAGCGCTTTCACTTGCTAAATGGCAAGCTTCTTCAGAACAAGTTGAAATAAACCTCTCAGCAGTTAAATAAACTTTTTGGCGCTAAAATTCAAAATACACAATGCTTCATATTAAAGGTATATGACACCTAAAAATACACTTAGGACTTTTATAATAATAGGTTTTGCACTATCTATACTAATCACAATGTGAACAAATACAATGTATAATATATGTTATAAAATATAAATCTAAACCTTAAAAATATTTTAGTGTTAAATATTAATATGTATAATGCCAGGGTAATACAGAACAAATTATTACATATCCGTCCAAACTGTCTTATAAAAACTATAAGAATCTAAACAACAATACAATATACAGTGACCAAAATCTATATCTTGTCCTAAATCTACCTGTCTATAAAAATATTGTAATAAAATTATACCATCAATATGTGAATATATATGAATATAAATATAAATGAATATAAAATTTGATATGCCTGTTTGTATCTTATAATCACAAATTAACTGTTGCACATGCCACTAAACCCAAATTCAACCCATAGCTAGCAAAGGTTTAATAGAAATAACGTCATTGAGTCCTGGTGGGGTTGAAGCATCCAATAAAACCTGCCACCAATACTCTTTGTATGATAACAGGCCCTTGAAGTCGTTCCCCCCCCCCATGTCAAATTGAACACTGTCAATAATAGCAAACTTGAAATAGTGCCTGTCTCCACATTTTTTAATATGTCTAAAAAGAGCGTTCTTTTCATCTTTTGTCCTGATACTATATAAATGAGAATATATCCATTTATTAAATTTCCTCTCAGTTTTTCCTATATAAAATCCTGAGCATGCCATGCATTTAGCCATATATACAATCATCTTAGTGCAACAATTACCTTGTTTGAATATTATTTTTGTACTATTAATATTTTCCAATGTTATACTTTTTTCCTGAAGAATGTGACTGCACTGTTTACACCTACCACATTTTTTAGTATGAGTCATAAGATATTGGTTTTAAATTCCTATTCTCTAAATATTTCTTTATGTTGTACCCCATCTTATACACAAATCTGGGTCCAGTCCCTAAAATATTAACTAATTCCTCATCAATAGCAATAATATTCCAATTGGTAGATAAGATATTCTTAACTTTACCTATATATGGTCCATATTCCAACACACAATATTTCCCATATGATGGACTATCTTCTAGGGAATGTACTGGTGGATCATCAGTCAGCCCTGATGCATAATATAAGCCCAACAATGGTTTATATTTAAATGTCTATCCTTGAATAGTTTGCTGACTAACCCTAGCCATCATCTTGTCATCATACCCTCTTTCCTGGAACATAGTCGTGATATGTGCCACTTCCTCTATCATGTCTTTATATACAGACGTCATTCGGATGGCACGTATGATCTGTCCTTTATAAATGTTGATAAACCTGTTCCTGGGATGATAACTGGAAAACTCTAAATAGCTGTTGGAAAAGGTATTTTTCTATAAATTCTTGACTTAAACCCAGATCCCATTTTAGAAACACATGTGTCTAAGTAGTGTACACCAAAATCATTGCTATACGAAGTGAATTTTAAATAGTTGCTACTCTGATTGAGATATATTATAAACTGGTCCAACCTGTCCGAACTCCCTTCCCATAATATATATATATTATCTAAATAACGTGAATAATATTTAATATATTGAATAAACTGGCTCTTAAACACCTTAGTCTCTTCCCAGTCTAACATAACCAGGTTAGCGAAGATGGGAGCACATGCTGCTCCCATAGCAACGCCCCTGGTTTGTCTAAAGAATTCACCCTCGAATTGAATGTAATTATATTCAAGGACAATAGACATCATGTCCATTAATAAGCATGCTTTGTCCCATTCAAGGTCTCCATATTTATGTATGCTGTTAGCAAATGCCTCTAATCCATCATTCTTAGGGATACAAGAGAAAAGGTCTACAACATCTATGGTTACAAATAACAAATTGTTACTTCTCAAATATGTAGGATATTTCTTCAAAAATTCCCATGAATCTTTCATCATATGTGGAATTTTGTTGTAAATAAGTTTCAAGTGAAAGTCGATAACTGAACCCATAGGGAAGGTTTTAGAATAACTACCCAAAATAATAGGTCTAAATGGGGGGTCTATTGTATCTTTATGGACTTTATGGATTCCCACTATAGAAGTTAGCTTGGGATGTTCCACTTTTATAAAATTATAAGTGTCTATAGTGATTCTGTTGTCTAACAGGAATTCTTCTATATGTAAGTCAATCCTATTGTAAGCAATATTAATCTCATTCAAAGATACAGTTTCATAATTTCCCGACATGTGTAATAAATCATATATTTTTGAGGAATATACCATAGTGTCAAAAAAGACAATGCCACCCCCTTTGTCGGGTTTCATTATTCTAGTGCTGTCATCATTTCTCAAGTCAGTAAGGACTTTTTGTTCTTCCAAGGATAAATTATAATTAATCTTTTTACCACCAATGTGATTTTGTAGTCTGTATACTTGTTGTGTTACGGATTTGTCATAAATTGAAATAATCGGATGCATAGGGGGCACATACGTGCTCTTCTTTTTTAACCCTTCGCACTTGTAGTCTTGCTTACTAGAATCCTTTGTAGAATCTTTGAACATGACACTTAAATTAAGTTTTCTTATATATCTTTTTATTTCACTGATGCAGTCAACAAGTCTAAATTTAGTAGTGGGGATGAATTTCTTCCCTTTAGAAAATAAATCAAAGTGTACCGTTTGTAATGGGTACTCAGTGTAGTTGTAAATCTTAAAATTCTTATAATTGTATACTGCACCTTCCTGTGTAATCTTTGCTTTATTGTTATTAGACAAATCCTTGTTGTTCATCTGTATGACCATTGGCCCTTGTTTACTTAAATTCTCTTTTACCCGACATTCCACTACTGTACCTAATATTCCTGTTGTTGTCTTCTCCAATTCCCTCCCCATTTCCAGTCTCTTTGTCTTCTCCTGTTCTCTATGTGAAAAGAATTATAGTCTTGATTGTTCCTTTGATGCCCATATGAATAATGAACATTGTCAAATTCTTCACTTGAAACATTTTTAGAATATTTATAATCCACTTTATATTTGTCCCATATATATGCCCTTCCCTTCTTATATTGTTCCATATCTCTACAAAACTTATTTTTGCAAAAATATATTTGTTTGGTAGCATTATCAGCTACATTAAACTGTTTAACGTACAGTTTTTCCCACTGCGGGAACACTAAATCATTCCTAATAATCTCATTCAATTCCTCCACTTCCTGCATAAGTCTCACTAATTTCTCATCATTATATTTAATTAACATTTGCATATATTTAAAATCACATTGATCAAAAAATGCATTAAACTGTTGTATAGTGTTGTCAGTCAAATCAATTCCCATAGGGCATTTAAAAAAATCTAAGTCCCATAGGGACTATATTATGTTCCATACATTTGTTAAAATATGCACGGTCTAATTTGATATTGTTAATATTGTTCAATTTCTTAACCAGGCCATATATAATGTCAGAATTAACATTGTCTACTACTGGGTTATTGTTGTCAAATACACAGTTTTTGTCCAAAAATGTTTTCAAAAGGTGGTTGGAATGACCACCTTCTCTGCTAGTCATATTAGCGGACTCCAAAACAGTCCCAGTCCTTTTTTCATTACCAACACTTGGTTCTTGATGTATATAGGTCTTTTGGGACATCACCTTCTTCGGTTTAGTACCCACACGCTTTGCTTCCAAATCCAGGTCCGCAAAGGACCAGTCAAAGGTGAAGTCCGATGTACCCAGCTTGGTACTGTTCTTTTTATTGATTGAATGACAAGTAGCTGGTAAATCTATCAATTTTGAACAGTCATTACCAATCCCCTGGCCGTTTGGTATAGATGGTGAATGTGTGGTACTATTAGAATTGTTAAAATTCTCCAATCTGTTGTTGGACATCCTCAAATCCCTATAATGTGTTGCACCATTGGTTTCAACTTCAAGAGCTACAGAAACTGGTGCAACATTGTTGAAACCTTTGTTAGTGTTACCACTGGCTATAACAATATTACCAAATCTAGTTAACAAGTCAGAAAGTCTGCTTACTTCTCCGCGCAATTCTGTTAGCTCTGCCTGAACTCGAGCCAAATCACCACTTTGCATACTGGGGGGAGTGCCTGGATTGTCGTCTCGATCAGACTCCTTGGGCAAAACCTGAAGAAACCAACACAAACAACGTTCCAAACAACTACTGAACAGAATAAAACATAGAACGTTGACAGTCCCAGTGTCTTGAGACGAAACTCACCAAAAAAACGGCAATTCAGCAGCTGAAAAGTGTGTACGAAAGCCAGTGGAACAAATGAAACAAATGCCTTCAAAAACCAGCAATATCCACAGCCAAACTCTCAGCAGTTAAATAAACTTTTTTGAAAGCCAGTGGAACAGATGAAACAAATGAAACAAATGTCTTCAAAAACCAATGATATCCTCAGCCAAACTGTAATTTTATTAAATGAAACACAGAATAATCCAAAAGGTTAAGCACTTTCACTTGCTAAATGACAAGCTTCTTCAGAACAACTTGAAACAAACCTCTCAGCAGTTAAATAAACTTTTTGGCGCCAAAATTCAAAATACACAATGCTTCATATTAAAGGTATATGACAACTAAAAATACACTTGGTGCAAAACCTATTATTATAAAAGTCCTATCTATACTAATCACAATGTGAACAAATACAATGTATAATATACGTTATAAAATATAAATCTAAACCTTAAAAATATTTTAGTGTTAAATATTAATATGTATAATGCCTGGGTAATACAGAACAAATTATTACATATCCGTCCAAACTGTCCTATAAAAACTATAAGAATCTAAACAACAATACAATATACAATGACCAAAATCTATATCTTGTCCTAAATCTACCTGTCTATAAAAATATTGTAATAAAATTATACCATCAATATGATGTGAATATATATGAATATAAATATAAATGAATATAAAATTTGATATGCCTGTTTGTATCTTATAATCACAAATTAACTGTTGCACATGCCACTAAACCCAAATTCAACCCATAGCTAGCAAAGGTTTAATAGAAATAACGTCATTGAGTCCTGGTGGGGTTGAAGCATCCAATAAAACCTGCCAACAATACTCTTTGTATGATAACAGGCCCTTGAAGTGTCCCCCCCCCCATGTCAAATTGAACACTGTCAATAATAGCAAACTTGAAGTAGTGCCTGTCTCCACATTTTTTGATATGTCTAAAAAGAGCGTTCTTTTCATCTTTTGTCCTGATACCATATAAATGAGAATATATCCATTTATTAAATTTCCTCTCAGTTTCTCCTATATAAAATCCTGAGCATGCCATGCATTTAGCCATATATACAATCATCTTAGTGCAACAATTACCTTGTTTGAATATTATTTTTGTACTATTAATATTTTCCAATGTTATACTTTTTTCCTGAAGAATGTGACTGCACTGTTTACAACTACCACATTTTTAGTATGAGTCATAAGATATTGGTTTTAAATTCCTTTTCTCTAAATATTTCTTTATGTTGTACCCCATCTTATACACAAATCTGGGTCCAGTCCCTAAAATATTAACTAATATCTCATCAATAGCAATAATATTCCAATTGGTAGTCAAGATATTCTTAACTTTACCTATATATAGTCCATATTCCAACACACAATATTTCCCATATGATGGACTATCTTCTAGGGAATGTACTGGTGGATCATCAGTCAGCCCTGATGCATAATATAAGCCCAACAATGGTTTATATTTAAATGTCCATCCTTGAATAGTTTGCTGACTAACCCTAGCCATCATCTTGTCATCATACCCTCTTTCCTGGAACATAGTCATGATATGTGCCACTTCCTCTATCATGTCTTTATATACAGAAGTCATTCGGATGGCACATATGATCTGTCCTTTATAAATGTTGATAAACCTGTTCCTGGGATGATAACTGGAAAATTATAAATAGCTGTTGGAAAAGGTATTTTTTCTATAAATTCTTGACTTAAACCCAGATCCCATTTTAGAAACACATGTGTCTAAGTAGGGTACACCAAAATCATTGCTATACGAAGTGAATTTTAAATAGTTGCTACTCTGATTGAGATATATTATAAACTGGTCCAACCTGTCCGAACTCCCTTCCCATAATATATATATATCATCTAAATAACGTGAATAATATTTAATATATTGCATAAACTGGCTCTTAAACACCTTAGTCTCTTCCCAGTCTAACATAACCAGGTTAGCGAAGATGGGAGCACATACTGCTCCCATAGCAACGCCCATTGTTTGTCTAAAGAATTCACCCTCGAATTGAATGTAATTATGTTCAAGGACAATAGACATCATGTCCATTAATAAGCATGCTTTGTCCCATTCAAGGTCTGCATATTTATGTATGCTGTTAGCAAATGCCTCTAATCCATCATTTTTAGGGATACAAGAGAAAAGGTCTACAACATCTATGGTTACAAATAACAAATTGTTACTTCTCAAATATGTAGGATATTTCTTCAAAAATTCCCATGAATCTTTCATCATATGTGGAATTTGAATTAAGATGATTGTATATATGGCTAAATGCATGGTATGCTCAGGATTTTATATAGGAAAAACTGAGAGGAAATTTAATAAACGGATATATTCTCATTTATATAGTATCAGGACAAAAGATGAAAAGAACACTCTTTTTAGACATATTAAAAAATGTGGAGACAGGCACTATTTCAAGTTTGCTATTATTGACAGTGTTCAATTTGACATGGGGGGGGGGGACTTCAAGGGCCTGTTATCATACAAAGAGTATTGGTGGCAGGTTTTATTGGATGCTTCAACCCCAACAGGACTCAATGACGTTATTTCTATTTAACCTTTGCTAGCTATGGGTTGACTTTGGGTTTAGTGGCATGTGCAACAGTTAATTTGTGATTATAAGATACAAACAGGCATATCAAATTTTATATTCATTTATATTTATATTCATATATATTCACATATTGATGGTATAATTTTATTACAATATTTTTATAGACAGGTAGATTTAGGACAAGATATATATTTTGGTCATTGTATATTGTATTGTTGTTTAGATTCTTATAGTTTTTATAGGACAGTTTGGATGGATATGTAATAATTTGTTCTGTATTACCCAGGCATTATACATATAAATATTTAACACTAAAATATTTTTAAGGTTTAGATTTATATTTTATAATATATATTATACATTGTATTTGGTCACATTGTGATTAGTATAGATAGGACTTTTATAATAATAGGTTTTGCACTAAGTGTATTTTTAGGTGTCATATACCTTTAATATGAAGCATTGTGTATTTTGAATTTTGGCGCCAAAAAGTTTATTTAACTGCTGAGAGGTTTGTTTCAACTTGTTCTGAATAAGCTTGCATTTAGCAAGTGAAAGCGCTTAACCTTTTGGATTATTCTGTGTTTCGTTTAATAAAATTACAGTATGGCTGAGGATACCGTTGGTTTTTGAAGACATTTGTTTCATTTGTTTCATCTGTTCCACTGGCTTTCAAAAAAGTTTATTTAAATGCTGAGAGTTTGGCTGTGGATATAGCTGGTTTTTGAAGGCATTTGTGTCATTTGTTCCACTGGCTATCGTACACACCTTTCAGCTGTTGAATTGCCGTTTTTTTGGTGAGTTTTGTCTCAAGACACTGGGACTGTCAACGTTCTATGTTTTATTCTGTTCGTATCAGTCAAAAAGAAATGTTAGCTGTACAGAATTTCCTGACAGCCTTCAAGGACCACATTCTTCCAGGACAATTATTGCTAAAGACAGACAACACCACTGTTATGTGGTACATAAACAAGCAGGGGGGAGCCCACTTGTACCCTCTCTGCAGACTAGCCATGGCTCTGTGGAACACAGCCTTGAGCTACAAAGTTCACCTAGAAGTTCAATTCCTGCCAGGCTAGCCAAATTCACTGGCAGATGACCTAAGCAGAAATCTCATGGACTCACACGAGTGGAAACTGGAACCAAAGATATTCAACCTTTTGAGAAACAAATGGGGGAATCCAGAGATAGACCTCAGAACTACCAATTGGACAAATTCTGCACAAGGACTTCCCACAGTCAAGCTTGGAAAGTGGATGCCCTGTCCTTCACCTGGGAAAGCCTCTCAGTTTATGCCTTTCCCCCTCTGCCTCTCCTCTCGATCGTTCTGCTAAAGATCAAACAGGACAAACCAAGAACAATACTGATTGCACCAGACTGGCCACGCCAGCACTGGTACCCCCTCTTGCGCAGTATATCACTGCTGGAACCATGGCACCTGCCTCAGACCCCTTCCCTGCTATCCCAGCAGGAGGGCTAGATTCTGCATCCTCAGCTTTAAACTCTGAACCTTGCGGCCTGGCTAATTCCTTGAGCTCTCCAATAGCATCCCTCAGTAAGCAGGTGCTAGATGTCATTCTGGAGACAAGGCAGCCTAGTACTAGAAAATCATATGTTGAAAAGTGGAAAAGATACTGTTCCTGGAGCCAAACTCAGGGGATGGGCACAACAATGCCCAGCCTACAGCTTATTTTTCAGTACTTAACAGAGATGCTCCACAAGGGCCTTTCCTTCTCTTCACTTAAAATTAATGCTTCTGCCATTTCAGCACATTATAATACTGAACCACCCATCTTCTCTCACCCCCTGCTAAAGCAATTTCTCAAAGGGGCCAAAAATTTAAGACCTCCCAGGAGAGCCCCTACCCCAGTCTGGGACCTTAACTTTGTATTGGAAAAGCTCACTCTACCTCCTTTTGAGCCAGCTGCAACTGCAGAGTTGAAATTCCTTTCTTGGAAAACAGCCTTCCTTCTAGCCATCACTTCAGCAAGAAGATTGTCTGAATTATAGGGCCTCATGGCAGTGGAGCCTTTCATCATCTTCCATGCAGACAGGGAGTCCCTCAGGACCAATCCTTCCTGTATGCCCAAGGTGGTGTCTAGTGTGACCCTTAATCAGTCCATTCATTTGCCTACTTTTTTCCCAAATCCACAAAACAAAGGAGAACGAATACTGCACTCTTTGGACATGCACAGACAACTTAGATTTTATTTGGTCAGGACTAAGCCTCTCATAAAATCTGAACAGCTGCTAGTTGGCTTTGCTGCAGGGGCAGAGGGGAAGGCCATTTCAAAGCAAACCATTTCTAAGTGGATAGCCCATTGCATTCATTTCTGCTATAAGCACCATGGAAAACCTACCCCACAGGGGATAAGATCACATTCCACCAGGGCTGCCTCTACCTCTACAGCCTTTGTCAGGGGTGTCCCAACCAGGGACATCCTAGAAGCTGCTTCCTGGAGCTCTGTACATACCTTCACCAAGCATTACCACATGCCTATTTTTTCTAAGTCCAGAGCTGGTTTTGCCACTGCAGTTTTGCAGGGCTTAATAGCTGGTCCTAATGCTCTCTAACTTCCTCCTTCCTTCCTTAGCTTTGGGAATCTACCCAAATGTAATGACTGCAACAGTGAAACACGAAGAACATAGAACAGTTGTGTACACTTACCATAAATGTAGATGTTCGAGTGTATTCACTGTTACAGTCCTGGTTACCCTGCCTCCAGCCCCCTGACTTCTCTTGGCTATACTTTTCTTCTTGTTTAGTGTTTTTTCAGCTTTCTGGTGTATTTGCTTTTTGTTGGAGGTGTAATCTAACATATAATTGCTTTCCTTTATGGGGCACCTGTCATCTGGGGCAAGAAAAACTGATGTAATGGCATCGGTTGCATGTTTTATACCCCTGATGACCTGACGTCATGGAAGAAGAGACAGCATGCGATGCAGGAATCCAAGACTTTGATATTCAGGTCGGCTGAGGGCTACCTGCAGGCAGGTAACCCAAATGTAATGACTGCAACAGCGAATACACTCTAACATCTACATTTATGGTAAGTGTACACAACTGTATTTTATTTGTCCCTGCACCAGAGAGCCTGGCTACAGATAACAAAATATACTTGGATGCAGATGATCGTATTCAGAGGATATATAATTCCATTTTCCCTTTCTCCCCCAACCTAAGAAAATCCCTGATGTACCACCTATTCAAAGAGATCAAGCAGCTGTACAAATACAAAAGCTGCTAGACAAAAGAGTCATCCAACAGGTTCCCCCCAGACCTGAAAGGATCCAGAACTTACTAAAGATTCTTTTTAGTGCCAAAGAAAACAGGGGACTGGAGACCAATTCTGGATATCAGGAATTTTAAAACAGATTTGTTCAAAGGACAAAGTTTCAGATGGTCATGGTTCAGTCCTTTCGTTTCTGGAAAAGGACGACTGGATGTGCTCAATAGATCTCCAGGATGCATACTGTCATATAAAAATAATAGGCGATCCAGGGGACTTTTACACCTCCGACTGGGAGCCAGTCATTATCACTTCAGAGCAGTGCCCTTTGGCCTCACTGCAGCCACCAGGTTGTTCACCAGATATATGGCAGTGGTAGCGGCTCACTTGAGATAGCAAGGATTCCGTGCGTTTCCATACTTAGACGACTGAGACCAGGCATCGTCTCATTATGGCCAAAGAAGGGGTCATTCACACTTGCACAAGATTAGGAATAACCATAAATTTCGAGAAGTCAAATCTAGAGCCAACTCAAATTCTAGACTTCATTGGAGCTGTACTAAACACAAGGTCAACAATATCCTCTCTTCTCCTTTCCAGAGTTCAAACCTTCAGGTCATAAGTCAACAAAATACTTTGCTGTACAAAAATCTCAGCCCACTTAGTATTACAAGCTCTGGGATCAGTGGCAGCAGCAGTAACCCTTGTTCCACTAGCCAGGCTTCACATGAGAATTCTCCAATGGATGCTCACATCTCAGAGGTCAATTCTTCGTTTACCCTTGCCAGCCGCAATACAAATTACAAACTCTTGAAAGAAAAGTCTGATATGGTGGATCCAATCAGATCAGGTATTACAGGGTCGCCCATTTGTCCCCTCACAGCCCAAGGCCATAGTTACCATGGATGCTTCCCAGCTAGGGTGGGAGGGCCTTCCCTGGGAAAGACAGTCCAAGGCATATGGTCCCCTGAAGAGGCCAATTTGTATATCAGTGTTCTGGAGTTGACAGCAGTGCCTTTAGAGTTGCAAGTCTTTCAGGATGCTCTCCCATCAGGAACGATTGCAGTTCAAATGGACAGTATGTCAGTTGTTTGGTACATCAACAAACAGGGAAGAACCAGATCATATCCTCTATGTTGAGAAGCACTAAAGGTGTGGCAATGGGCAATATCTTCCATCCGCTTTCTTTTAGCAACGCATATTCTGGGGAAGTTCACTGTGCTAGCTGACAAGCTGAGCAGGTGCATACTGTTACCTCATGAATGGTCCCTCAATCAGAAAGTGGCAGAACAAATCTTCCACAAATGGGGTCGATCATGCTGCAGCCTCTTTGCATCCCCGCAAAACAAGTACAGCAGCTACTTTGCTCTGATCACCCTGCAGGGGAGTCACTGAGGGATGCTGTACTCCACGATTGCCCCCCCCCCCAAATTGCCATTTCCCTCCATTCCCTTCAGAGGGCTGCCAGGTTTAAAACCAAAATTATTCTCATTGCTCCCTTTTGGGTTTGACAGATTTGGTTTCCCTTCCTGTGGCCTCGCTTAGTTCACCAATCTTTGATTCTGAACCCAATTCTGGACCTCTTTTCTCATCAAATGGGCATAACACATCTGGACCTTCCAAGTCTCAAGCTGACAGCTTGATTTCTCCAATTCCAATGAAAGCCAGACAATCTATGCTCTCTTCCCCTGTGCGTCACATCTTGCTATCTTCCCTTAAGCCACTCACTAGAAAACTATAAGTTAGTAAGTGGAAAAGATTTGTGCATTGGTCTGCTCAAAAGCACATAGATCCTTTTTCGGCTCCAATAAGTCATGTGCTAGACTTCTTAACACAACTTTTTAACCAGGGGACTAGTTCTTCAACAGTGAAAGTCCATTTAGCAGCAATTTTTAACTTCCACAATGGATTTGATGGCTGTTCACTAGCCTCTCATAAACTATGTAAAACTTTTTTGCATGACTCAGTAGTTCTTAAGCCTCCCTTTAAAGACCTCATGCCATCATGGGATCTCAATCTGGTACTGCATTCGTCCACCCTTTGAGTCTGTCAGTGATTGTGACCTGAAATTTTTGTCTTGGGAGACATTATTTTTAGTTGCCATCACCTCCGCCAGACAAATTTCAGAAATTCAACAGAGTATCTTTACGAACTAATGCATCCTTTTTTGCCTAAGGTGGTATCACAAGTTGATATCAATCAATGTATTACTCTTCCAGTATTATTTCTGAATTATTCCAACAAAGGAGAATATCTACTACATTTGCTAGATGTTCAAAGATAATTACGCCTTTATCTTCATTGGACTAAAGATATCAGAAAAGACTGATCAACTGTTTGTTTCATTTGCTGCATTGAAGTTAGGTGCACCTGTTTCTAAAGTTATTTTGGCTAAATGGCTTACTGACTGTATCTCCTTTATTTATAACAAGACAAGAATGGCCTTGCCTTACTAGCTACAGGCTCATTCTACCAGATCTGTAGCTACCGCTTCAGTCTTCCACTAAAGGACTTCCATGGATGATGTTTGTTCATCAGCAGCTTGGGCTTCCCCTCACACCTTCATCTTGCATTATAAGCTGGATCTGGTATCTAGTAGTATAGCATCCTTTGGCTCAGTGGTGCTCAGAGATATCCTTCCTTGAATCCACCCAGGGTTCTAATAGCTGGGGACACTGTCCCATCAGTTGAGGATGGAATGAAAATTGACATCAGTTAAATAGCTATGTACATACCATAACGTTCCATCTGTGTTGTCTATTTTCATTCCTTCTCAACTCCCCTCCCACCAACCCCTGAACTTTTTAGATTTTTCTTGGAGAGTGAGAGGATATAACAGTTGGGTTGCATCTTTATGCAGTTACCAACTTCGGAAATGGCATTGCCCCTTCCTGTCTAAGACTCTGTCTTTTCTCTTCATCCAAATTGGACAAGTATATGTGTAAATTACAAGAGTATCTCTTTCTTACTGCTTATAGAAACAAGAGCTGAGGTAATGGGGAGGATGCATTATGAGTATGGGAGAAGCTTGAGAGTTTAGGATTGCCACAAGCTTTTACAAGCGGCTGAGTCAGGTCCGATGTCTTGGATCTGAACCCATCAGTCGAGGAGGAATAAAAATTGACAACAAAGATGGAACGTTATGGTGAGTACATAACTTTTTTTTACTATATCACTATATGCAATTTGACTATGATTCCCAACATGTCTGTTGTAGTTAAATGGATGGCCAGATCCATAAATTTTTATTGGCCTCTCTGTAATGCTGTTCTTCTAGGGAGATCTCCCATTCAGACCTCCTCACGTTGAGATGTAGTCCTTCCCTGGCCATGCAGTGTGAGCCACCTTGCTCAGTAGCTGCTGCCTACAATTTCACAATACTCCTGTAGGGGTCAGCGGTGCAATAAGCCACACTACTTCTAGTATGGTTGAACTAGTGCTGGCTACTAAGTCCCACCCTCCAGTGGCACAATACTTTCAGCCCTAAGGCAAATAATCAGACACAGGCTGTATGTAGTCAGGGTGTTATCTGTTTACACTAAAGCTCTGCAGCACTCCATGGAGAATGTTTTGTAGTGGGGAGATATCTTTGGAAAAGTTGAGTAAGAGGCAGTCATCAACAGAGAGAATGATATTAATAGTATGGGCATCCTAAGGGAGTTACTTAGTTTACAAAGAAAGAAAAAAGGATGAGCCCAAGAACATAACTGGAGAACACTTCAGAAGTGAAGTAGATTCTAGAAGAAAATGATCTGCTAACTTTGACTTGAAAAGGATTATTGTGCAGATACTTTTTAACCAAGTTAAACTGTTTGGGTTAAAGTTTACTGGAGAATGTTGTATAAGAAGAGTGTGGTCTAGCAAAGACTGCTTCAGCACGAGGCTCCATGTCTTCTCCCTCGATGCTGCCCTTCATTCTGACTCCAGCCACTGTACCAACTTCAAATCCTCCTTGGTGCTGACCTTGGTTTTGACACAGGTTCCGACTACTGTACCTGCGTCGGCACCATCCCCGGCCACGGTGCCAATGTCTTGTATGATTCCACTGACACCATCGGTTCCAAAGGTGAACACCTTCCCAGAACCAGATATTCTCCCACTTATGGCCCCTTTTTGTGACACCAGTTTAGTCCATTTCTTGAGAGACCTGAATCTCCTTCTGCACCTTCCTTCAGATCCACCAGGAGTCTTTCAGAACAAGATGTAGTGAGGGTTGTGGACCAGCTTTTGGCAGCTAGAGGATTACCCATCTCTGCTAGGTCTTCCTTCCTTCTTGGAATGGAAGCTCTCATGGCATATTCACCTGTGTAGCCTCCTTCCAGGCCCCGGAGACTTTGGTTCCGATGGCCATCCCGGTGAATTCTGTCTCGGCTCCAACTGCAGAGGCTCCCCTGTCAGTATGATTACTCTTGGTGCAACGGCTCCATTAGAACTGGTGCACTCTCGGAGCAGTGATTGGGCTGTCGGCACCGTGGCTCCTAGTTTGGCGACTGTTTTTTTTGGTGGCGCCATCTACGGCCACAGCACCCCTGGTAGCTACCGGTCCTTTCAGAGCTCCTCACCTGGAGGCAGGCTCCTCAGGGCAGGGTGTGACCCTAGTTCCGAGGTTGTCCTTCTCGGTTCCGGGCTCCCATCCCTCGTCGGGCAAGCCTGCTTTCCAGGTGATGGAGAGGGTCCTTGCATCAACAGGCTCACAGTTGGCACCATTGGCATCGCCACCAGAACCCCCCTGTAGCATGCAGCTGTCCCAACCCCCTACTCTGGGATGCTGAGCACGAGAGCCACAAGACCATCCCTTGAAGAGAACCATTTCTCTAGAGTCATCCTCAGAAGATCCCATTGGGGAGCCACCCCTGAAGAAACTGTGCAAGAGGAAGCAGCTTGATTCCCCTGAGAAATCCATCACCAAAGACACCAATTGCCTTGGTTTCCCCCAGAAGACATCTCATTTGGAGACATTCTCAAGATCCTCAAGCAGAGAGGAGACTGGAAGCCCTCCAACACTTCTTCGGAGGAATCGGTGTTCTTGCAGGCCTTCCATGCTCGGCCATCTACTTCCTGGGTGATCCCACCTGCGGATGAGCTTGTTAAACTTATTGTGCAGTGTGCCTGGAAAGCCTCGGACAACATAGAACCTGTCTCCCAGAGGCCAGATAAAATTTTATCCACCCCTGAAAATCAGCCCAATTATTCCAAGCAGCTGGTAGTTGATTCCATGGTTGTGGCAGCGGCCAACAAGAGGGAACTGGCAGAAGATAGTTCCACTGTTCATCCCCCAAATAGGGCTATGGATAGACTGGGGAAGCAGGCCTACGCTTCAGCAACCTTTGCCATTCGATCGCTGAATTATCTGGCACACTTTACTCACCTCCAAAGAGACCTAATCTCAGAAATGTCTGCCTCTTTTGCGGGGGTACTGCCTGATGAGGTGCGTGATACTGTCGCCTCTCAGCTCACTACCCTGGAATACATCTCAAACTCCTTGATGCACTTGATCTCTCACACCACCGAGGGGACAGCTCAAGCAGCCGCATTAGGCATCATCATCAGACGGCATGCTTGGATGCGTTTGTGTGATTTTGCTGACCCCTTTAAATCTTCCTTTGTCAACTCGCCTGTTGATGAATCTTCCCTTTTTGATCTCAAAGTAAGAGACACACTATCACGTAGTGAGAAGGACAGAAAGACCTTGTCTGCTGTGGGCATTACTTTTTCCACCCCCAGAGATCCTATTCCAGGAACCAGAGGGAAGGAAAATTGTGTTTCAAGAAGTTCCAAGGATCTTTTCGTGACACCCGTGATGAGCAATCCCCCTCGGGGCAGAGGGGGCAACTCATCCGGAAGATGGCCCTTTAAGGGCAGAGGGGGTCCACGCAACCAGGGCACTAGAGATTCCTTCTCCGGCCGACCCTACCAGCGCTCCTGAACAGTGTCCCAATTGCTTTCCTCTGGAAGCAGTCGAGGGCGATTTTCCCTGCACCTACAGGCCTGGCAACTCATAACGGATGCGTGAGTGCAGAGAATAATATCCAGAGGCTATTATATCCCATTCGATCTTACTCCCAGACCCATAAAATGAATCCCCAATGTCCCACCCAATCAGAGGGAGGCTGCAGCCTTAGAAATCAAAAAGCTGCTAAGAAAAAGAGTCATCCAGCCTGTCCCACCAGACCAGAGTGGCTCTGGGTTTTACTTGAGGATCTTTTTAGTGCCAAAAAAGACAGGACTGGAGACCAATCCTGGATGTTCTTCGTGTTTCACTGTTGCAGTCTTCACATTTGGGTTATCTGCTTGTAGTAGCCCTCAGTTGGCCTGATTAACAAAGTCTTGGGTCCTATGTCGATTGCTGTCTCTTCTTCTGTGACATCAGGTTATCAGGGGTATAAAACATGCAGCCAACATATTTACATCCATCTTTCTTGCCGTGCAGTGCCCGTAGCAGAAGCATTTTGCAAGTGCCGGTCGGCCGACTCCTGAAATTTTCATTTTCGAGTTTCAGAACGAAGTCTTCAACTAAAAGCTAAGTACCCCATTGGGGAAACTTTTTCTTGCTCTTATCCGATGTCAGTAAAAATAAATAATTGCATTTCTTGTGGAAAGCAAATACCTCATAAAGATTTTTTTCATAGTGTATTCCTTGCCTAAGCCCTGACCACGACGTACCTCACTGTCTGTTTTGTGCCTTATTTAAACCACGAACTATCCGTTGTCGGTATATTTTTGCTTCTAAATATTTTGATGCTCAATTTAATTATCCCGATATGTCTTCGGTAAGACATCCGACTACCGACATTCCAAAAAAACACAAAGATAAAGACAGAGACAGGCCGCCAAGGCGCCGGTACTCAGTGAGGTGCTTTCGCAGCCCCTGATACCCGCTACTTCAGATTCGCAGGCCTCTACTGAGACCCATTCGGAGTCTGGTATGCCGCGAGATGCTTCAACTGTGGAACCTGCGAATGTCTCTACCTTGGATGGGTCCGGCTTCTAAGGGTGTATTCAGGCCTACTGACTTGCATATTAAACCAAAGCCATCTTCTTCTTCAAGGAGAAAATTGACACTCAGACTGCATGGTCAGGCCTCTATGCCTAAAAAAACATATGATAAGAATGACTGAAAACCTTATTACTTTAATCAGGAGAAGACAAACTTCCCCCTCTAAGAGAACTAGGACTGAGTTTGCTTATGATACTTCTGACCAGTATTCTGAGATTTCTGTTTCCTCTGATGACCATGATTTACCCTTATCTACCTATGAGGATTCTGTTGCTGAGGGCTGTATTCCCTCTGCACCCCCCCCCCCCCCCCATAGGATTTCTCTTTTGGTGAAACCTTGCATACTCTCAAGGAGCATTTTCGTTGGGAAAGTCAGGATTTCTGTGATTCTGAAAAGAGGCTTAGGGACTTTTTACTCCTGTCCCAGCACAGGCCTTTAGCTATACCTCCTGTACTGGACATCGTTGATGATGCCTTTTCGGAATCTAGCATGGCCCCTGACTCTTTACCTCCTGCTCCCAAAAAACCTGATAGATATTACAGGGTTCCTGACTCTCACAAGTTCCTTTTCAAAAATCCTACTACAGATCTTGAAACCATTTCATAGGGACCCAAGGGCATTAAAGCTACTACTGCCAAATATCCTACCCCCTCTGACAGAGACTCCAGGGCACTGGATAGATGGGGTAAGAAGGTATACACTTCTGTAACTTTGCCCATTAGGGCCTTGAATTGCCAGTTTCATATGTTAAAGTATCAGCAGCGTATTATTGGATTGCTTAAACAGAAAATGATGTTGATTCCTGATTGTGCTGAAAATAAGGATTTACAGGATATAATGCATTCTGCTAAACAAGTTGGTAAACATACGTTGCAATGTGGTTTTGATTCACTACAGGCATCTTGCAGGGCTGCTGTAACTGGGTCTGTACTTAGAAGGCATGCTTGGCTTAAGGAGCAATCCTTGCCAGATCATGTTAAAGCAAAATTACTGGATGCTCCCTTAAATCAGGACCGCCTGTTTGGCAACAAGGCAGAAGAAGTTCTTAAAAAGAAGGAGGAAAAAGCTAAATCTATGCAATCTGTTAAAAATTTCTTACAAGTACAACCTCCAAGATTTAGTAGGCATTGGCCTTCTAAGAATTGGTCCTTTCCTGTCTCTTCCAGACTTTCTCAGTCCAAACCCAGATCCAGCAGAGCAACCAGGCTTCAGTCCGAGGGGATGCACAGGACTAAGCAGTGAGGTTCCTCCACTTCCAAATCTGGGAGTAATAAAACTCTCCCCTATGGTAAACTGTCTCAATGACTTATTTTCTAAAACTTCCAAGCACTTCTCAACTGACTGCCCCTTTGGGGGGAAGGATTGCACTTCATGCAAAGAAATGGGGACTCATAACCCAGGACAAATGAGTTTTAAATATAGTGTCCCAAGGATACAGATTTCACTTCCACATGTTACCAACTCCAAGCTGTTGGCCAGATCTACCTCCATATCAGTGGGCAGAGGGCCAAAAGCAAGTACTCTCTCTCTCTTAAGCATAGGGGCTATTCCATTGGTACCAGAAGAGGAAAAGGGACAAGGTTTCTACTCAGGACTTTTCCTGGTATCCAGGAAAAGACAATTCATGTCATCCTATCCTGGACCTGTCTAAGCTAAACACCTTTTTGGTGATTCCAAAATTCAAGATGCTGACTCTTCACCAGTTGCTTGCTGTGCTAGGCAAAGATGCCTGGTTGGCAGCACTAGATTTAAAGGAAGTATAAATGCACATGCCAATCAGGGAATCTTGCAGAAGATACCTACGCTTCAAAGCAGGCTACACGCACTATCAATTCTCTGCACTGCCCTTTGGCTTATCTACTGTGCCCAGGGTATTCACAAAGTGCCTAGCTCCAGTCATTGCATTTTGCAGGCAAAAAAAATATTCAAATATACCTATACCTGGACGATTGTCGAATTCAGGCGGAAAACCAGGACATACTTTTGAATAATCTGGCTTTTGTACAAAGGGTGCTAACCTGTCTGAGGTACACCATAAATGAAAAGAAATCACACCTGATACCCTGTCAACAAATTATATTCCTGGGAGCAAGCTTGAATACAACTTCCCTGATGGCTTTCCTCACGTAACAAATTCACTTGACAACCTACTTCAAACAAGTGGCCACAACAACCCTGCTATCTGCAAGGCAAATACTACAAGCCTTGGGGTTCATGGCCTCCTGCATTCTTCTGATTCCATATGCAAGACTGCATATGAGGAAACTACAATGGTATCTAAAAAAGCCTATAACATTTTCAGGATCTAGAAGCAATGATTCCTATCATACCTTGCCTATGTCTAGAGTTCCTTTGGTGGGCAGAAGCCTGCCATCAAAACAAGGGACTACCATTCACACTACCCCCTGCTGCCCAAACCCTAACAACAGACGCATCAGACTATGCATGGGGGGCTCACCTGGCAGGGAAGTGCATTCAGGGCAAATGGAACCCAAGTCAAATGCACCTGCACATCAATCACAAAGAAATGTTAATGGTAAAGATGGACAACACCATTGTTATGTGGTACATAAACAAGCAGGGGGGGTACACATTCTTACCCCCTCTGCAGACTAGCCATGGCATTGTGGAACACAGCCTTGAACTACCAAGTACATCTACAAGCTCAATTCCTGCTAGGAAAACTAAATACACTGGCAAACGGATTAAGCAGAAACCTCATGGACCCACACGAGTGGAAACTGGAACCAAGGATTTTCAACATGTTGACAAGCAAATGGGGAAGCGCAGATATAGACCTGTTTGCCTCCCCCCAAAACTATCAATTGGAAAAATTTTGCAAAAGGACTCCCCACAGACATGCTTGGAAAGAGTTTTTTTTCCAGCTGAAGGACAGAGCATCCAATCAGTTTATGCCTTTCCTCCTATGCCTCTGCTCTCCAAAGTACTACTAAAGAACAAACAAGACAAAACAAGGACGATTTTGATTGCACAAGACTAGCCACGCCAACACTGGTACCCCCTCCTGTGCAGTGTGTCACTGCTGGCCCCATGGCACCTGCCTCAGACTCCTACACTGCTGTCTCAGCAGGAGAACCAGATTCTGCACCCTCAGCTTCAAACACGAACCTAGCAGCCTAGCTAATTACCTAATCTCTCCTTTACCATCCCTCAGCAAACCAGTGATGGATATAATTTATAGGCTTGGAGGCCTAGTACTAGAAAATCTTATGCTGAAAAATGGATTCTGTGCCTGGAACCAATCTCAAGGGATGAGCACAGCAGTGCCCAATTTACCTCAGATTTTACAATACTTAACTGAGATGCTTCACAAGGGCCTGTCTTTTTCCTCAATAAAAATTCACACCTCAGCCATTTCAGCTCATTATATCACAGAACCTCCCATCTTCTCTCATCCACTGCTCGAGCAGTTCCTCAGAGGGGCCAAAAATTTAAGCCCTCCCAGGAGAGCTCCAACTCCAGCCTGGGACCTTAACTTTGTATTGGAAAAACTCACCCTTCCTCCTTTCGAGCCTGCCGCTACTGCAGATTGAAAATTCATTTCTTGGAAAACAGCTTTCCTTTTAGCAATCACTTCAGCATGAAGGGTATCTGAATTACAGGCCCTTGTGGCAGTGGAGCCTTTAATTATCTTTCATGCCGTCAGAGTGTCCCTCTGGATCAATCCCTCTTTCATGCCAAAGGTGGTATACAGTGTGGCCTTTAATCAGTCCATTCATTTACCAACCTTCTTTCCTAATCCACAGAACAAAGGAGAATGGATACTGCACTCCTTAGATGTGCACAGACAACTTAGATTCTACTTGGACAGGACCAAACCTTAAAGGAAATCTGAACAACTGCTGGTGGCATTTGTGCAGGGACAGAGGGGAAGGCTGTTTCAAAGCAAACCATCTCAAAAATGGATAGGCCATTGCATTCATTTCTGCTATAAGCTCCATGGAAAACCTATCCCACAGGGGATCGGACCCCACTCAACCAGGGCTGCATCTACCTCTACAGCCTGTCTCAGAGGCGTACCTACCAGGGACATCCTAGAAGCTGCTACCTGGAGTGCTGTCCATACTTTCACCAAGCATTACCATTTGCCTATTTTCTCTAAATCCAGAGCTGGCTTTGCCACTGCAATCTTGCAGGGCCTTATAGCTGGTCCTAATGCTATCTAATTTCCTCCTCCCAACCTTAGCTTTGGGAATCTACCCAAATGTAATGACTGCAACAGTGAAACACGAAGAACATAGTACAGTTGTGTACACTTACCATAAATGTAGATGTTCGAGTGTATTCACTGTTGCTGTCCTGGTTACCCTCCCTCCAGCCCCCTGACTTCTTTTGGCTATACCTCTTCTCTCCTTTACAATGCTTAAAAGCTTTTTGGTGTATTTGCTTTTTTGTTGGAGGTATAACCTTGTATATTTATAGATTTAATTAGATTTAATTGCTTCCCATTAGGGGGGCACCTGACATCTGGGGAAAGAAAAACTGATGTAATGACATCGGCTGCATGTTTTATACCCCTGACGACCTGACATCACGGAAGAAGAGACAGCAACCGACGCAGGACCCAAGACTTTGTTAATCAGGCCGACTAAGGGCTACTGCAAGCAGATAACCCAAATGTGATGACTGCAACAGTGAATACACTCAAACAACTACATTTATGGTAAGTGTACACAACTGTACTTTCTCAGCTTACTAAACAAATTCATAAAACCTCAAATATTCCGAATTGTCAAGGTACAAGGGGAAGGACAACTGGATGTGCTCTATAGACCTCCAGGACATATATTACCACATAAAGATGGACAAACGCTCCTGGAGATTTCCCCACTTCCGGCTAGGAGCCAATCACTATCAGTTCAGGGTACTGCCCTTTGGTCTCTTGATAGCCCCCAGAGTGTTCACCAAATGTATGGCAGTCGTAGTAGCTTATCTCCGACTACAAGGATTCCAGGTGTTTCCATATTTAGACGATTGGCTCCTTACTGCCACGAACAGGAATCTTCTCATTCTCAGTCTCTCTTACACTCAAGGTCTTGCTGTTCACCTAGGTATCACGATCAACATGGACAAGTCACAAATGTCTCCAACAAGAGCACTGGAATTCATTGGAGCGATCTTTGACACAATGGCCTGTCGAGCTTCCCTTCCTCCTCACAGACTGTCAAAAATAAGAAGCCAGATTCAAGTCCTCCTTCCTCAGACATTTGTAGCAGCACGCCTTGTACTACAGCTATTGGGATCTATGGCAGCAACCGTTACCTTAGTTCCACTGGCGAGGTTGCACATGAGACCAGTACAGTGGCTCCTTTCATCACAATGGTCGATCTTAACCCACCCACTCGACCACATGATACGCCTTACAAACCTTTGCAAGAAGGAAATGCTTTGGTGGATGAAGCCAGAATCAAATCGTTGGTGTTGACCATTCTGCCTTCCCCAGCCCAGGGCCATGGTGACCATGGACGCTTTCCTGTTAGGGTGGGGGGGGGTGCGTTTCCTTAGAAAGACAGTCCAAGGCACCTGGTCCCCCATGGAGGCCAATTTGCACATAAATGTCCTGGAATTCAGGGCAGTTCTCTGAGCATGTTCCACACATCCCTTCCTTCTGGGACCATTGCAATTCAATCTGACAAATGTTAGTCGTCTGGTACATCAACAAACAAGGCGGAACCAGGTCTTACCCCCTGTGTCAGGAGGCCATGAGAATTTGGCACTGGGTGATGGCTTCCAACCGCTTTCTCATAGCAATGCACATTCCTGGGAGTTCCAATCTTATTGCAGACAATCTGAGCAGGAACATTCTGATGATTCACAATGGTCCCTCAGTCCTATAATAGCGGATCAGATCTTCCACCATTGGGGCAGGCCTTGCTGCGACCTGTTTGCTTCTCCCCTAAACAACAAATGCAGAAGCTACTTTGCCCTGATCCCCCCTCAGGGGGAGTCTCCGAGGGATGCTCTGACACATGATTGGCCCCTGCGTCTGTTGTATGCCTTTCCTCTGTTTCCTCTCATCCAGAAATTCCTCCAGAAAGCTCAAAGGTTGAGAAGCAGAGTGATCCTCATTTCCCATTATTGGCCCCATCAAGTCTGGTTCCCTTTCCTATCGCCTCATCTGATTCCCTTTCCTATGGCCTCATGTGATTCACAGCCCGTGGACCCTGGATCAATCCCAAGGTCTCCTGTCTCATCCTCAGGGACTGATTCACCCCAATCTCCACAGCCTGAAGCTCACAGCTTGGTTTCTCCACTTCCGATGATTGTCAGGCTACCTGATATTTCATCTCCTGCTCGTGAGATTCTTCTGGCTTCACACAATCCTTCAACCAGGAAAATTTATTCTAGTAAGTGGGCTAGGTTCTCTGGATGGACCAAAGATCATAACATAGACCCCTTTTCCATGCCTATTCAGAAGATTCTACAATATCTGACTGCCCTATTACACGCAGGAGCTTCAGCATTGACAATTACTATGCATTTAGCAGCTATTGCAAATTATCACAATGGAATTGACAATTCTTCTGTTATGTCACACCGACTGTGCAAAACCTTAATGAAAGGAGTATTACATGTTAAACCTCTTGTCAAGTGTCCTATAGAGCCTTGGGATTTGACATTGGTGCTTCAGTCGTTAACAAGTCCTCCTTTCGAGCCTTCTAACTCATGTGATATGAAATTTTTGTCTTGGAAAACTCTACTTCCAGTAGCTCTTACCTCAGCGAGAAGAATATCTGCATTGCAGGCCTTGAGTGTCAAGAGACCTTACTTGATTTTTCATAGGGAAAGAGTGTCCCTATGTACTGACCCCTCCTTTTTGTCCAAGGTCATTTCAGGGTTTTCCATTAATCAATCTATCGACCTACCGTTTTTCTTCCCTCATCATTCAAATAGAGGGGAATATCTTTTGCATACCCTCGATGTTTCAGAAAAATGGATCAATTGTTTGTTGCCTTTGCAGGACCCAGATTGGGTAGGCCTGTCTCCAAAATGACATTATCTTCTTGGCTCAGAAAACCCATTACTTTCATCTACCAACAGAAGAAAGTATCTTTAACTTCCAGGATAAATCACTCATTACAAATTGGATTTGGCCTCCAGGGGACGAGCATCTTTTGGTTCTATGGTGCTCAGGAATGTCCTTCCTTAAGGGCCACCCAGGACTAAAGTAGCTGGGAACTCGGTCCTAACAGTAATTAATGAATAAAGATTTACATCAGATAAAGAAGTTATACCTTACCATAACATTCCATCTGTGTTGTAGATCTTTATTCATTCATTACTTCCAGCTCTCCTTCCCCCTGCCTGGACTCCTGGTGAACTTTACGATTTCCTTATTAGTTAAGGTATTTGCTCAGACAGCGCCTCCTGCTGTCTCTTTTATTACTTCTATACTATAGTGATGGGCAAACTCGATCTGAAGAGACTAATGAGAGGGCATTGTGGGTAGGTCTTAGCTGAGATATTTTGGCTGTCGCGAGCTTGATAACGGCCGTGTCGGTTCCGAGGACGGAACCGAAGTCCTAACAGTAATGAATGAATAAAGATCTACAACACAGATGGAACGTTATGGTAAGACTGAACTTCTTTTTTTGCATACTTGCAATTCATAATATAAGCAGGACACCTGTTTACTCATTAACAGATCCAGCTATTGCTTTAGAAGTAAAGAAATACTTGATCTCGTTAGTAAACTGAGACTGACAGTCACTGCCTTGTCTCACACCCTGAGGCTGAGTGTAAAAAAAATGTAGTTTAAAAACAAAATGTGGCTGTCATGAAAATTTTCCAAAAATCCAAACTCAGACTGCTATTATTTTTGAAATTCAGCAGGCCCTGCTGAACCAATAGTAAAACCTTGTTTAAGAGAAAAGGGAAAAGATACATTTGGAGATTTGGAGCTGAATTCTGATGAAGCCTATCTAAAGTGGAAATGCTTAACCAACCGTGAGTAAACTTGTGCGATTTATCTTAATGTGTTCAACATTTTTTTTTGTGAACTTTTCCTAACTGAGAAGAAGTGAACAATTCGCTTAAGATAAACTTCTTGCCATCACTATTACTCACAAACTATACTTCGACAAACATATAGATTATGTTGCTTCTAAAACTCACAAAAATAGGTAGGCCTAAACTATGTTTCAACATACAAAAGATGTCACTTCTAAAATTCATAAAAACTAGATACGCTTCATAAATATAAACCTTATCATTGTGAACCAGCACAGATTAACACAGCTGAATCATAGCTTCCACTCATTCTTATATGTTGTTTGTTTTTCGGCTTTTTCACTGTAAGGGGTCGCCACAGTGGAACTACGGTCCGCTAATGATTGGCAGTAGATTTTTTTTACGAAATGCCGAGGTGCCAGCTTGACGCCCAACCTTCAAAGAAGGCACGCCCATTTACGCATGCATGTCTTTCGAACGCTACCCAACCGTGGGGAGGGCATGCAGACTCCACACAGAAGGCACTCCCAAGCCAAGCCGAGAATCGAACGGGAGAACCTCTTGCTGTGAGGTAACAATGCTACCGCTGTACCACCGCGGCGTGTTCCACTCATTCTTATATACTGACCATCTGTTCTAACAAATATTCTCAAGATTCATGTGCAGAAGCTGGAACAAACTTTTAACAAATTTGCTAAATGTGCAGCAAATGTCCCCAACAAAACTCATCACTGTAAAACTGGTTAGTTACATCACTTACTATGAACCAAATAAAATGGTACCCAATGTATTATCTAAACCACAATAAGTCCTACAACATCTGTTATCTTGAATTAAGTACATTCCAACCAAATACCTAAGGTCACAGCCTCAAAATCTAATACAGAGGTAAACTAATCAAACAGTTAGTATGGGCACTCATTTTATTCTGTGCATGTAGGCAAGAAATGGAATTATATATTTTCAGAACTGAGAAATTAACCTAACCATAATACATTTCTCTACAAATGAAAGCTTTGTTTAGCTTCCAGCTGACACTGCCCTTGCATTTGAACTCTATTTTTTGTTTCCTTCTACAGTACTACAATTCTTTAACTAACTTAATGCGTTTCATTAGAACTTGTCTCACTTCCTATCATCAGGCTTTCTACTTGTGCTCATCTACTGATGATTATATGACAGTTTGTTGAATGTCCATTTGGTTGACTTCCAAATGACTTAATTCAAATGATTTTAAGTCCATTTCACTGAATCACCTTTTGATCAAATTCAGATAACTGAAAAAACATACAGTGAAAATCACCACCGATAAAATATTAAAAAAAAAGTTTTGTTTTTTTTTTTTGCAGGAGGGCAAGCCCCCTTCACCCCCTTATTTAAATAAGGTCTGAAAAATAAATAAGGTATGAAGCACAGCACTATCAACTTTGTTGGGGCCTGTGCAATTAGTGGGAAGTGGCATATATGTAGCATTGGCTAGTAAGGAGTGGGGAAACAGTGTATCTTCCTTTAGTCATTTCTCAACTATGGTAACAATACAAGAATTGTATTGGTTTAGACATGTTTCTGATGTATTTGATTTATTTAAGATACTGTGGGCATTAAGGTGTATGGTGTAAGTACACTTTTTAAAATGTATAATGAGAGAGGAGTTGGATGTCAAGGAACTAGACTGGTTAGGGAGGCCTGCGTTAAGTACAGTATCTCTGCTGGTTAAGAGAAGAAGTGATGTTAGATAAAGTTTATCTAAGTCAGTGGCATAGGGAATGAATTAATGAGATGAATTCTGTGGCAAGGCTAGCCACCCAGCAGTGTAAACCTTGGCTCGAGATGATTGTCACTGTGAAGTTACACCCCGACCCTATGTGTAAAAATGGGAAAAGGGGTGGAGAATGGATGAATGGAGTTATATAGGGAAGACATTTGTTATATGGATATATGTAGTACGATTATGACAGATGAGTTTGCTACAATGGGTGAACAAGTTCTTTACACTAAAATAGGTTATAGTGGAAAAGAGTTGGAGAGAGACGCACAGTTGTAATTTTAAAAGAGAGATATGAACAGTGCACTAAGATAGATGGAAACTGCACGATTTTTGACTGAGTGTAGTTCATTGAAGGGGACTGGGAGATTATTTGAAGGATTGGAATGTTGAGAGAGAGAGAGATATGGAGGAAGGGAAAATAAAGAGGAAAGAAGTAGGGAGGATAGAAATATTGATGGATGTGACATAATGTAAAGTTAACGTTAGTCAGAGTGGCAAAGAGGAAATGGAAGAAGGAGTTGGAAGGAGTGATATGGATAAGATTTAGATTTATGAGGCAGACCTGGTTCTGGTATTGAAGAATAAAATGAAGACAAGAAGGTAAATGATGAATTCTGTTTAGGTTGCGACCGTAAAAACAGTAACAAATGGAGGATAGCAGCAAAACATGAGACTGAGATTAAATCTCTCATTCTCTTTCTCTCTCCCTTGGCCTCTTGCTGGAAATGAGTAAAGGTGAAAGCTGAGATTGGAAATGTGTACAAGCAGTGGTTAATATAGGCATCTTTGTATGAATTTATACAGTGAAACACATGGAGGAAGAAATCAAAACTATCATAATCAGCCTGAGGTAGAAGGGAGTTGGGGAGTGATGAAGAAAGACTTTGAATTATAAAATGGGCACACCTGGAATTTGTGGTGAGATGACAAATTATGTCAGGTTTCTCATCTTTGACCTATGATACAGATTAAGGGAGTAGTGGATGTAAGTAGGGCAGTTATGGATCTATTCAGAAAGAGAGAAAACCGATGCAGGATAATTTTTACAAGACATTGCATGCAGTTACAGCAAACTTAAGGTGTGCATGTGGCATACTGAGTTTTTATCAGGGCGGATACATTCTATACACATAGATGATTATGACCAAGTTGTCATATATATGAGGATTATGATCAGGTCTTCAGGCATAACCAGGTTGTTATGGTGTTTATATGTATGAGGATTACAATCAGGTCTTCTGGCATAACCAGGTTGTTATATGTTTCAGAAATAGATATTAAGAAATACACTTCAAGTGCAGATAGAAGCAAAGCTTGAAAAGTGAATCTTGACATCCGTTTCTGGGAGCACGTAATTACTTGGTTATGGTCAGAGCAATCCAATTATTCATAATGCTCCATACATGGAACTTTACCTGCTTTATTTATAAGTAGTTTACATGGAAAAAGAAAAAAAGTGTAGAAATGTGAAGCATTTACAGCTTTGAAAGATGTAAAGCAATTAGTGCTGCTACAATATTCTTTGTTTCTCCAATTCTTTAGCTGCTTCAGTGTGCTT
This sequence comes from Protopterus annectens, assembly GCF_019279795.1. Lineage (NCBI taxonomy): Eukaryota > Metazoa > Chordata > Ceratodontiformes > Protopteridae > Protopterus > Protopterus annectens. The sequence continues at coordinate 1,126,210,729 of NC_056737.1, forward strand.
AGAAGATAAAATGAGAGAAAAAAAAAGAAAAGTAGATGAATGTGTTGGAGAACTATGTTTTGTAACACACTGAGCTCTACCTCACGGACAGTGGTCACAACCAATGTGTGTCTGTGTTTCTGTAGAATGTTAAAAAATTGCAGTATACTTCTCATTCCCACACACAAAAAAATAATTATGGTAGCACATTAAATGTAGCAATACACTTTTCCTTGGTATACACAAAAAAGTTTGGAAGCAGGAAGTGTATTGCATCTTTTAAAACTGCTTTATCCTCTTCTTGCTCTTCTTTGGTGGCAAATCTTTGTGTTCTAGGACAAGACTAGAGTAGAGTAGTGAAAGGTGTTTAACAAAACTTTAAGCATTTCTTACATCAGAAAGGTAGTTAACAAAGTTGTCTTTCTTCAGATTTCAGATTTCATAATTGTAACACTCTAAATACTGTAATATGATTGCTTTTTCTACAAATGTTTATAAATATCAAGGTATATTAAAAATTGGATGTTATGTAGTCCAATCTCGCTTGCATTCTTAATCACGGGTTCGGAGCCGATATCGGCTCTGACTCGGCCAATTTATTTACTAGCTCGAAGTCTCTCATTGGCTGGGCCAAGCAGGTATCCCATGTTGCAGTGCTCCCTAACCCCAGATCTCATTTGCCGCTCATGTAGCTAGGACGTGGTCTCGCTTGGCTGTGGCTAAGTACCTTTACTTTTCAATTTCTCTCGAGAAATTTGCTGTTTTTCACCCAAAAAAGCTATTTTAATAGCTATTTGTGTATTTTGTGGATTAATTAGTGTGTTCTGGTCTGTAGTTGGTATCCCTAATTTCCGGTGGGCTAGGCCCATTTGAGTTAGAGGACCTAGTCCTTCTTTCTGTGTGTTGTAGTTATTTAAAGTTGTCTGTGGCTGAATTAGCTAGCACTAGATCCTTTTTTCTTGTTGTGGATTGTGTGTGTGTTTTTAGAGAACTGTTTCACGTAGAGGTTCTTGGTTGTGGTAGAGTGGTTACTGTTTTCCCGCCTGCTGTGTTTCCTAGTTTGGTTCTTTCAGAATGTCTAAAGAACAGAAGGAACATAAACCTTCCGGTTTCAAAAAATGTGCCAAGTGTAGTTACAAAATGTCCATCACAGATGGACATTCTGTATGTGTTTATTGTTTAGGTGCAATTCATTTGCAAGAGTCTTGCAGCTTTTGTCACGCCTTCAGTCCGAGGGTGCTTCAGGAGAGAAAAAACAAGTTAATATTGAAGGGTCTCTTGAAACCTTCATTTGAGGAGTCCTTGGACTCAGCCTCTGGTTCTCAGGCCAAGCCTAAGGCTTCGAAAATGAAGAAAAGATCTCCGGCTCCGTCTGTCTCCTCGGAGCCGCCGGAGAAACTTTCAAAACTTGACTGCTTCCTCGGCTCCTATGTCCTCGGGGCCGCAGGAGGTATCTGTGGTGCTGTAATCGGCTTCGGCTCCCATTTTACTGGAACCAGTTCGGAGCCGATCTCCCAGTGTTAGGCTTGGTTCTCCTGACAGGAGATCCCATTTTCCATCCCTGTCCTCCAAATCCTCCAGGCTTTCTGATTTGGATGTTGATAGAGTGGTGCAGAGGCTCCTGTAGTCGCCGGTGTTGGCTAAATTATTTTCGGCTCCGACCCAGTCGTGGTTCCTCCTCTGAGCACTTCCTTGTCTTCGGAGCTGGAGTGCTCCACTCCGAGTGATGTTCTTGCGCCGGCTCCGATACCCCTTAAAGGTTTATCGGTGCCGACGTCACCTCTGACCCTGTCGGCTCCTTCCACAGGTTTCGGCACTCGGGTTTCCTCAGTCGGGCCCGAGGGGGATGTTTCGGGACACCCATCGGTTCCGAGCCTCCCTCTTGGCGCATCGGCTTGGGGACCCTGACGCTGATCATGGCCTCGGAGGCCCGTCGGTCCTCGGATTCGGAGGGACTGGCCTTTGAGGCCATGCGGAGCGCACTGGCCAAGTCGTCAGTTACATCACCCGGATCGGTCATTCTGTCCCCTTCCACCCTGGCTAGAGCCTCTGACGCCCCCTATCCATAGATGGCGGAACCCAAAGGTCTGGGGATACCCCCATGAGCGGTCCCCAACTTTCTGAGGGTCCCTCAGAGTCTGAGGCCCCCAGAAAGAAGACGTGCAAGAGGAAGCACATAGACTCCCAGGACGAGTCTCTCACTTCTGATACCGACCTCGAGGAGTCGGAGGGGTCCCCTAAGTCGTCCTCTGATGACGTCTCTTTCTCCAACATCCTGGAGATTTTGAGACAGAGGGGCGACTGGCCCTCCCAAACCCCCTCCGAGGAGGAGTCGGTATTCCTCAGGGCCTTTGGAGCTCAACCCTTCGACGAACTGTTGGATTTAATCTGTCGAAGGGTGTGGGAGAATCCTGATACGGTGGAACCTGTACCCAGAAGGCCCAATAAGTTCCTTTCTGCTCCCCTGGGGAAAGAATTTCTGTCCAAAGGGGTTTCTGTAGATGTAATGGTGGTGGCGGCGGCCACACAGAAGGAAGTAGCCGAGACTTCTTCCTCCATCCATCCTCCTAACAAGGAGTCTAGGACGATGGACAGGTACGGGAAGCATACCCTTTCGTCAGCTACCTTCGCCTTACGGTCACCAAACTATCTTTGCCATTTCACTCAGCCCCAGAGAGATCTCCTCAAGGAGTTAGGAGATACTCTAGCAGGTAATGTTCCTGAGGCGTTGGCACCCACAGTTAATGCCCAGGTGTCTACCCTAAATTCTGTTGTCAACTCGTCCATGAGGCTCATATCGTATGCAGCCGAGGGGGCGAGTAGGGCAGCCAGTTCAGGAGTAGCCCTCAGGAGGCAAGCCTGGTTGCACCTGTGTCATTTCGCAGAGGCCTTCAAGTCTTCCTTCACTGACGCTCCTTTTGATGGGTCCTCGCTTTTTGGGACCAAAGTGAAAGGCACCCTCAAGAGATGCGAGCAAGAGGGAAAGACCCTGTCTGCCGTAGGGGTCCTTTTTTCCCACCCCTCGAGGCCTTACCCCAAGGCTTAGAGAGGGGGGAAGATGTGGTTCAAGAAATCACAGAAGTTTTTCCCTGCCGCACAAGGTGCCTCCCCCTCCAGAGGCAGAGGTGGGGGAGGTTATTCAGGAAGATGCCGCCCTAGAGGCAGAGGAGGCCCCCGCAACTCGGGAGACCGTGATTCCTTTTGCGGTTCTTCCTACCATCGTTCCTGATGTGTTGCTCGACTGTGCTTCTCCGGAGCCAGTCGGGGGCCGCATATCGTTACACCCGGAAGCCTGGGAAAGCATCACCCAGGATCGATGGGTGTTACGAATAGTTTCCGGAGGTTATGCCATACCCTTTTCGTCAGACCCTCCTCCAGTCAGAAGAATCCCGGATGTTCCACCCAGTCAAAGGGATCACGCAGCCTTAGAGGTTTCAAAGCTGCTAAAGAAAGGAGTCATCCAACCTGTCCCCTCAGACCAAATCAGATTAGGGACTTACTCAAGACTCTTTTTGGTGCCGAAAAAAAACAGGGGACCTGAGACCCATTCTAGATCTCAGCCGATTAAACCACTATGTTCAAAAGTCCAAGTTCCAAATGGTCACCCTTCAGTCCATTTTTCTGTTGCTGGAAAAAGAAGTATGGATGTGCTCCATCGACCTCAAGGATGCTTACTATCATATCAAAATGGACAGGGCATCCAGGAGTCACCTACGCTTCCGGCTGGGAGCCAGCCATTTTCAGTTTCGTGCCCTGCCCTTTGGTGTCACCACAGCCCCCAGGGTGTTCACCAAGTGTTTGGCAGTGGTGACAGCTCACCTGAGACGTCAAGGATTCCAGGTGTTTCCTTATCTGGACGACTGGCTCCTCACTGCTCGCCTCAGGCATCTACTTATCCAAGCCAGGGATGCCACCATTACCCTCTGTCAGCGACTTGGTATAACTTTGAACTGGGAAAAATCTGCCTTGCTGTCCTCGCAGCGTGTCACATTTATAGGCGCAGAGCTAGACACCATCCAAATGCGGGCCTTCTTACCTCAGCAAAGGATCACAATAATACAAAACCAGGTTCGTGCACTATTACCACTCAGGAAAGTACAAGCGAGATGGGTTCTTCAGCTTCTGGGCACCATGGCAACTACCATTATGCTAGTGCCTCTAGCCAGGTTACACATGAGGCTTCTTCAATGGCTTCTATTTGCCCAATGGTCCTTTCAGAAACTTCCCCTTACTCACCTGATCCTGCTCACAGACCGATGCAAACAGGATCTGAATTGGTGGCTATGCTCCACCAATCTGGATGAGGGGAAACAGTTTGTTCCTCCGTCACCTGTCGCCACCGTGACCACGGATGCCTTCCAGATGGGGTGGGGGGGCATTATCTTGGCAGGACATTCCAAGGCACGTGGCAAGATCACAAGGTACATCTGCACATCAGTGTTCTAGAGATGAGAGCAGTGCTTCTGGTGTTGCGGGCACTTCAGAGCTTTCTCCCTCTTGGGACGATCGCGATACATTCGGACAATATGTCCGTGGTATGGTACCTGAACAAACAGGGAGGAACCAGATCTTGCCCCTTGTGCAGAGAGGCCATGCGAGTGTGGCAGTGGGCAATATCTTTCCACTGGTTCCTAGTGGCAATGTACATTCCGGGGAAGGCTAATGTGATAGCAGACAGGCTGAGCAGAGCTATTCTCATGCCTTACGAGTGGTCCCTGAACCCTTGGGTTGCGGAACAGATATTCAACAGGTGGGATCAGCCTTGCTGCGACCTTTTTGCCAATCCCCTCAATGCCAAATGCAGCAATTACTTAACCCTGATCCCCCCACAGGGGGAATCACCCAGGGACGCTCTAGTCCATTATTGGCCCTCCAGTCTGCTCTATGCTTTCCCTCCGTTTCCTCTGTTACCAAGAGTGATTCAGAAAGCCCTATCCTTGGGAAGCAAGATGATTCTAATTGCCGCACACTGGCCTCGCCAAGTCTGGTTCTCCTTCCTCCATCCGTTCATGGTAGACACTCTGTGGATTCTGGACCCAGTACCAGACCTACTGAAAACACATGTCGGGACAGTTCCTCCCCTCCCTGCGGACCCTCAGGTTGACAGCCTGGCTACTCCACTTCCATTGCTAGTCAGGCTTCATCAATTTTCACCTGAGGTAGTACACATTTTATCGTCCTCTCATAAGTCGTTGACTAGGAAGATTTATTCCAGCAAATGGAAGAGATTCTCTTTTTGGGCTCATGCTCAAGGAATCAACCCCTACACAGCTCCAATTCCTGCGGTCTTGGAGTTCTTGTCCATGCTTTTTCAGCAGGGTTCTGCGCCTGCCACTGTTAAAGTACAGTTGGCGGCTATTTCTAGCTTTCATACCTCCTAGGAGCCTTCCCTTATGGCTCACAAACTCTGTAAGGCCTTTTTAAAGGGCACCTTATTACTCCGGCCGCCTGTTTCTGAATCTATTATGCCTTGGGATTTAAACCTGGTTCTGCAAGCCCTTACTTCCCCACCCTTCGAACCGGCTGCCACCTGCGAGTTAAAGTTTCTGTCTTGGAAAACGGATTTTCTGATAGCCATTACATCAGCCAGACAAGTGTCAGAGATTCAAGCCCTCTCCATCAAACCCCCGTATTTAATTTTTCATAAGGACAGAGTCTCTCTTCGACCTAACCCATCCTTTCTCCCTAAAGTTACATCTACTGTTAATCTCAACCAGTCTATTGAGCTCCCAGTATTCTTCCCTCAATATTTGAAAAAGGCAGAGTTTAGATTTCATCAGCTGGATGTGCACAGACAATTGAGATTCTACCTACACAGGACCAAACATCTACGAAAGTCTGACCAATTGTTTGTTTCCTTTTCAGACAATAGACCTATTTCCAAGGTTACCATTTCCAGATGGATTGCTAATTGTATTTCCTTTATTTATTCTTCAGCAGGGAAAACTCTACCGTTCCCCGTCAAGGCTCACTCTACTAGGGCTGTTTCTGCGTCCATAGCATACCATGTTAGACTATCCTTGGATGATATTTGTGCTGCAGCCACATGGGCTCCCCCCCATACCTTTGTTACTCATTACAAACTGGACATGGCCTCTAGGGGTAGGGCTTCCTTTGGTTCCACATTTCTCAGGAGTATCTTCCTTTGAGCCTCCCAGGATACAGGTGCTGGGGACGCTGTCCTGTGAGTAAGAATGTAGGCGAGATTGGACTACATAACATCAAGAAGTTATGTACTCACCATAACGTTCGATGTATGTAGTCCATCTCGCCTCACATTCTTATGTACCCTCCCACCTGCCCCCTTCCTGGAGGATCTGGAGGTTAGGTTTGGTACTAGAGTACCCTTCAATAATAATTGTTTTTTTCTTACCTCTTTGGTAGTTCTATATTGTAGTTTTTGTTGTTGTGTGTATATGGCGTGTTTGTGGTTTTGCAGCAAACTAGATCTGGGGTTAGGGAGCACTGCAACATGGGATACCTGCTTGGTCCAGCCAATGAGAGACTTTGAGCTAGTAAATAAATTGGCCGAGTCAGAGCCGATATCGGCTCTGAACCCGTGAGTAAGAGTGTGAGGCAAGATGGACTACATACATCGAACGTTATGGTGAGTACATAACTTCTTGTTTTATGCACGCAGTACTTTGTGATGATATTCACCTAAATAATTATCTGCTGCAAATAGCTGGCAATCACCAAAGAAAGATGGTGGTTTTGTATTAATTCATGGTTTCCGAGATGCCATACTGTTCACAAGAAAAATGTTGTCAGCATCTATCCTTGCTATAGACTTTTGAATATTAGATGACCCAGGAACATTGTAGGCGACTACTGCTTTTAATAACAGCAAAGTCCATGAATTTGGTTGCACTGTTGAAGTCATAATGGAGTCAACACAGCTTAAACATTAAGCCATTAAATGCAGTAATACACTTCTCACCCCAAACAGGAAAAATCTCTGACTGAACACTATTTTAATGCTTACCTGTTTGTACAAAACAGTGACTACTTAATGCTGCTTTAATAACATTATTTTGTTTGTTTAATGGCAGGATGGAATACATTACAGCTGGTCAGATGGAAGATCTATTTCGTACAGTCGTTGGGCAGAAAATGAACAAGGAACTGGAGAATGTGTTTATTTGGATACTAACGGATTCTGGAAATGTGCAGATTGTTATACAAAACAACAAGGAGCCATCTGTTATGCTACAAAAGGTATGTGTGTTTTAACTTAAGTGATAAGAAACTGTCGCACTGTTTTTTAATACATATGTCTGGTACCACACATTTTCAGTATTCGTAGGACATTTCAACTGATACAGTAGCTGTATGTACAAATTGTCTTCACTGCATTTGCCTGAGATGTCATCTCTGGGTTTCGTACACACCACTATATATATTAGATCACTATTGCAGTATCTTAAGCAGTGGGCAGGACCCGTACAGCTGAGGCTACTACAACAGTGATTTATTAGAATAGCTACTGTTATGATAAGTTTACTTTCACTTTAACTTCTGGACTTTAGAATCTTTGATAGATTTCTTGAGGCTGGAGCACTGATTTTGGTGACTGTTGAAACAGGGAAATGCAGTCTGTTTTTCCTTCCAAACCTCTTCCAACATTAGTGCCACTGAGGCATGCACTTATTTTTATGTATTACACTGATGATGCTGGTCTGCTTTGCCTTTTATGCAGGCTTTGGAGAAGGGAGTTATGTCATATCGCATTTCGAATACTGTTGTGTTTATAACTTCTCAGATTTGTGCTCTAGTCTATATGAGACCAGTTGGGTCTATATCAGAACATCGAAGTATTAAAACTTCGAATGTTCTGATATTGAACACTATTCAGCGAACGCTAAGAATAGCGAAGCTGCAGAATAGCGGATTCTTTCCTCGGGAAAGAATTCGGTTGGCCGTTTCTGTGGCTTCGCTATTCTTAGTGCTGTGGTGGAAAGTTACGGGTTGGGTTCAGGTAAGTGTGCAATTGTTTATAGGTTAGGGGCAGGTTAAGTGAGTTAGGGTTAGAGCGCAGGTTAGGCATGTGTGCGATAGTGACAGACTTTAGGGTTAGGGGCGGTTTAAGTGAGTTAGGGTTAGGGCGCAGGTTAGGTGAGCGTGCGATAGTGATGGATCTTAGGGTTAGGGTTTGGTTTAAGGTAAGTGGGTAGATAGTAGTGTATGTTTAGTTTAGTGTAGCATTAGATGTAGGAATTTAAGTGTATGTGTGTGGTTGCTGTTTGTTTGATGTACTTGTGTTGTGTATGTATTTCGGAGCAGCAGATTCTTTCCATGGGAAAAAATTCGCTGTTCTGAATGTTCGATATTTTCATGTTTAGATGTTTTGGGGCTGATGAAATAGTGTTCGCTATTTTCATCTTTTGATAACGTGATATAAACGCGACCAGTTCACTTCCTTGCAGTCTACACCTTTCTTCAGAAAACTTTTCATTGCAGTAGATATTTTTTTCAGATGTTCACTAGAGACATCGTTACCTTTAAAGGACCAGTGTAGATAGATTTTGTTTAGCTCAGCTGTAGGACTTTGTATGTACTAAGTTACAGACTTTATAGATTAATGTCTTAGCTTTTTTTTTTTTTTTTGCTGGAAGATTCTCATATATTGAAGTCTTCATCACTACTGATACCAGTACAGGAATATTCTTCTTCACAGTTTTCAGAATTTTGTCAACAATGTTTAACCTTTAAAGAAAATGTCAGTAATACAGAAAATTATTATGGTGATCTACTTTTCATTTTAGAACAAAAGTGACATTAGTCAGGACCAACTACCACATTTAATAAACTAAGGCTTTTTACCACACAAGTAAGTGATTTTTGTCTCTTGACCTAAGACTTCTTCAGATTGGTGTGATTAATAAAACAAACTATTCAACTGCTTCCACACAAATCATGTAATTCATACAATCAGAGGAGGTTAGAAAGGATTGGGAAGAGAGATTAGATAAGCAATTCACAAAGAAACAATGGGAGGATATATGTATGTCTCCCAAATATGCAACTGAATCTAGAAGATTTAGGATTTTTGCTTGGAAATGTTTACATAGATATTTTTATACTCCAAGGAGATTCCAGATAAATTTTCCTCAGTCAGACAGCACATGTTAGAGCTGTGACACGGAAGAAAGAGGTAATTGGGAACATATTTTCTGGGAGTGCAGTGAATTGGTGGAGTTTAATGATTCCCTGTGGGATGCACTGTTGGAGATGTTGGGAGGGCAGATTGGTCTGATGAGGGAGATAATTTTTCTGATTTATGATATAGAATCGGAATTGCCTAGGCATGGTAAGACTGTGCTGTGTCTAATAATGGTGGCTGCCAAAAAAGCAATTACTAGAAAATGGAAACCAAAATCTAAACCAACTGTACTAGAAGTAGTGAATATACTAACAGAGATAAAACAACTGGAATTGAGATCTTTAGAAAAGGGTAGGAGCAAACTATATACAAAAAATAGAAATTGTGGGAACAATACATACAAGGGAGGAATGAGGTTTAATAGGTGGCAGGACTTGTATGAACTGTGTAATGTTTGACTGAAAATGATTGGGTAGATTATAAGTGATGTATAATGGTTGCAAATAGGAGTGTGTCAGTATGGATTATGATGTAAAATGCTTGTAATTATGAATGTGTTGGTGTGGTTTGTTTTCATTTGTATAAATGTATGATTGCATATGTAGTAAGTGATGGTTTAATAAAGATGTTTTTTGTTTTAAGAAAAGAATAAAGGCAGGAACTGAATAATTTATATAACGTTGCCTGGGTTATATGACATATAGCAGTATATGTGAAGTAAAATGTTTGTTGTGTTTACTATAGTGTGATTACTTTTATATGAATGTAAATTTGCCTATGTCACAAGTGATAATTCAGTAAAGATGTTTGGAAAAAAAGCTAGAATAATGAGCAAATGACAGCACTCATGCCAATCCACAGACAGCCTGCTTACTAGCAATTACAGCTACTTTATTATCTATCTACATCCCAGATGTCTGATTGTAATAAAAATAAGGGCCACAGTAATGTATTATAACACTGTCTCACAAAAACACAAAGTTGATGTTCTGCCACAGCAAAGTACTCCAACATCAGCCCTACAAAATTATTCAGTGCCCATATCTGGTTGCCTTCCAGAATAAAAAAAATCTTCTCGCTACCTCTCTCCGATGCTGCTGTTTCCCACTACAGTCAATCACACCCATATTACTGTTTAAAATTTGTAGGATTTCTGCCTCTTGATGCTGCATGATCTGTTGATTTGGTAAATCATGGGATGGCAATAAACAGAAAGTCTACAGACTGAATGGTCAAGACTACAGTACCTCCACCATAGGGTGTCACTGCTGTTCTTGCTCTGAACAGGTAGGTGTTGTACGTGTCATTAATTTATTTCAAAGTGAAGAAATGCTGCTGCCATGTTTATGTACTCAAAAATAGATAAATGACTGAAGAGCATCCCTGATGGCCCCAGTATGTGAATTTGTTAAACTGGGTTTGTGCATTCTGTAGCAGCTTATTGAATTCTGCAGATTTGCATACATGATGTATACTTTCAGTCAATCAATAAAGCACAGCATTTGAGACCCCCCTACATTTCTTAAAATTGATCAGTGTTTGTAGATTGTGTATGCCTCCTGATTCCTATGCCAAATAACTCATTGCTACCTTTAAAATGAACAAGTCTGACAGTTTGTAAAATGTCATTAAATAACAAGATTTAAATATCTTTTAGACAGCTTGTTTGTGTGATGGTAACTTGCTGATTACCCCTGTAGTTTAATACCTGACCCAGCTTCCCTCACTGTTCTGTCTTTACTGTGGCTCTGAGAAAGTTTTATGAATAAAATGTTTCATATTACTTGAACAATTACCAGCCCGCCTATGGATTTTTACCTTTGTTTTTAGAGCAGTTTGGGCATAGAAATGAATTAATCTTTTGAAAGAAGTAGATACTTAACGAACCAAAACAATCGTAGTTTATTTTGCAACATCGCCAAAACTGTAAATACTCTGTTTTGATTTTCAGTTCTCTAGCTTTCAGTGTAAAGATACATTGTTGCTTCTGCCAGTAACTATTTTATTACTATACTTAATGCTTTTAATTTAACATGATTGCTGGACCATCCATTTTCTTCATCGTCAACGTCAACACAAATGCCACTGCAGACTATTTTCTTTGTTTACTGTATATTTTCCAGATCTGTCAGTAAGTCAAACATACATTTCCTCTTTTGCCACTAGACTTTAAAATGCTGGTACTTTTTGTGGAAGATAATACTAGCTTCAGTACAGATTAGAGTCTCTGATTATGATCTGTATTAAATACTGGACCTTCTAATTTAGCTACATCTGTGAAAGTCCTGCTCATTACTCTAGGTACCACATCCACTTTTATACCATTGCAGCTTGGATTTCCACTGGAGTAGTTATTGCTGAGTCTTTCAGCCATCCCAGTATTGGATGATTAACTTTCACTGTCCCTTGATGTTGCACTTTAATGCATGCAGTATGTAACAAGGTAGTGTAAGCAGCTAAATCATGTTTCTGCAGAAGGGTGTTACATGTTTGACACTCCACTAAATTCTTGGCCCACAAACTCTAGGGATGTGCCTTACTTGGGTGGATCTTACTGCTATAATCTCCAAGTCACTTTTAAATAAAAAGGTTAGTTAGGGTCTTTTGTCTCCAGCCCTATATTTGTAATGCATTTTTTTTGCTTCTCAAAAGCATTCTGCAAGTTTTCTTTCTGGTGACATGATAAATTGGTTTTGATATCAGCACAAAATGATGCACAAAACTTCCACATTTGCATTGCCCCCTGGAATACATGCACTTGCTGTTTAATTTGAGATGCTTTTATTCTTTGCTTACTCTTGGTAGCCGCTTTCTGGCATTTCACATGTAAATCCATTGTAAGTTTTACCTAGAAATTTACGTGTAGTTCCTTTTTTGTACTTTGAATTTATAGCTACCCTCTCTCCTGTATGTGCTAGATGAACTTAGATAATGTTACGCTGGGAAGGCAATATTCTCTATATTTCTGGACAGTATTTAATGACAAAGAGTCTAGCAAGCATTTCTTTTATTTTCTTCCTATTATATGAGCCAAGGTCTGTGCATGCATTTCTTATAATATCTCCCTTGAGAATGAGTAATGTCATTTGGTGCCAACCCTACAACTTCACAGTTCTGTAGAGAGAATTTTTTTGCCTACATTGCATCTGAAGGATGTAAGCAATGATTGAGAGTGCCTCCTGTGAAGACCCAATGAACACCATGCAGTCCCCAGGCATAGCTAAAAATATTGCCACAGTGATTGAAGTTTGGCAGATAACTTGAAGCCCAGACCTACTAAATGCAAGTCTGGCATTTGTTAACAGCTCATAGCCTTAATCCTGTTCAGCTAAGTTGCTTCCTGGGTATTCGGTTGATTTCCTCATCTTTCATTTGCCTAATGTGTGACCTTGAGCAAGTTACTTAAAAAAGTAGTACTTTAGGGCAATTGGGAAATTGGGCTTGGCTCCATTCTGATCTCTTGGATAGCATACCTAGTAACAACCTATAAGCCTGTTTCTAAAATTGCCTTCTGGTCCCTGCAAATATGGAGCTTAGCCTAGAATAGTGATGACTAAGGACCCTGCAAGTCTGATGGCTCTGTAGAGGAAGAAGGGACCTAACGAAGGACACCTCTACTTCCCACCTTGGGAGTACAGTTTTGGATGCTGTCACTGTCAGGTGCACCTCTCTGTCTGACAGTGTGAGTGACTTTCTGGATGCTGGCACTACTCCCTGTTGATTGTGTGGAGCTCAAGAGTGTCCAAACTGATTCTAAGCAGTGGCCTCTCATTTTATCTGTTTATTGACAGGAGAACTTGAAGGAAAGGTCTTCATCCTTGGATCTCCTTTAGGCCCAGCATGGTTTGCTCCTCCCCTTTGTGGGGATGTCATCTCATCCCATTTGATGTCTGCAGGAAGCTTTGAAACACTACACCATTAGGGAATATGGCCAGATGTTAACTTCCGGCTTGACTTAAGCCTCTCTCTTTTGTCTACCTCCCTTGGCAGGTGATTAATTGTGTATCAGTTCTTTGTTGCTTGACAGCTGGTGTACATCAATTGCTCACTTCCCAGTGCACAATACATTGCATGAACTTACATCTGGAGGTAATGGGGGGGGGGGCTTCTACCCGTTCAGGCTCCTGTGAAAAGAATGAAGACCTGAAGGTCATGTTTGAGTTGGACAAGGATAATGAGTACCCATCCCGATGAGTTCTTTTGTTGATGCATAGAAAGTTTTGAGGCTTGACAGTGATTGACTATGCTCCATGTCCTACTTCCCCAGGGGAACCTAGCTGCTTATGTAGATAACAAACCTGAGGAGCTCTTGGTCATTAATCCTGTAAAATTAGTAATCAAGGATAGTATTTTAGAAACCTTATGAAGCCTATCTGTGATCCTGTGACTGCGTAAGCATCCAAGCTACTTGAAATGAGCTAGATGGCAAAGCATGTTCTAATCCTTTGTGGTCTGCTCACCCCAGCATAAATCCCAGAAACCACAACATTTTGCAACCCTGCTGCTTGACGTGAATTCAAAAGCTTTGGAGAAGTGTACTAAAAGACTGTGCATCTCAGTTTAGAGTGGTTTCACCAGTCCAAATTTCAGTTCTTGCTGGTATCTAAGGCACTAGAAAACCTTGAGGACCTCCCGGAGTCCAGGTTAAAGGAGTCAAGGAAGCTATCATTCAGATTCTGCCAGTGGACTACAGTGCATCCTGTTGTAATTTTAACTATGTACATGCTGTATGGAAGGCTTCAGTCTGAGGTGTATGCCCTTTCAAGTTGGCATGGCTGTGGTTGGTTGTCCTCCCTTGTAGAAAAACTCCCAGCATCAGACATACAAGATGTGCCCTTTGAAGATTCTCCTCATGGAACAGTGTGGTTTAGCATTACCTGATTTACCTAGTTTGAAAGGATATTTAAGAAGTGCTCAATTACGGTTCATATACATAACACAAGCAAAAGGCTATAAGTCAAAGTGGAGAGGGATGATGATAAATCTGGCAGGGGGAGTTCGAGAAATAAGGAGAGAATAGGATTCTTGGCGCAGGTCCTTAAGGAGAATAGCAACAACCACAGGGAATATTATAGTCATAATATAGTAGAAATACTCTTAATAACTAAGGCAACACAGGAATGGATAAAATAGATTTTACTAATAGGGATACAAGAAAGTAGGAGAGAAGAGGTTGGAATTTACTGGAAAAAGTGGCAAAGGAGCCAAGGTTTTGGGAGTAAATAACTTGAGGGAAAAGTAATAGAATGGATTAAGGCTAAGTAGAAGTTTCGGACAAGCAAGCAAGTTAAAGATTACCTTCCCACCAAGAATTGATAACAGTGTAAAGGCAAAGAGAATGGGACATACCACTGTTAAATTAACGACCAGCTCTGATATATATATTTTTTTAGATGAGTCTAGAACAGAAGTTGCTGGTAAAAAAGAAATAGTTAATAGGGCATAGAAAGTATGGCATAATGGGTCTATATCATATGAGCGAATCGGACCTCAAAGTGCTTTTTCTGAGATCGAGGTACAGTGAAGAATGGGATATTTGCCCTTTCCTCACTGTAGTGCGATCTTGGAGTTGAAATATATATTTAGTAGGGGGTGTTGGGGGGGGCACAGCCCCCCACAATAGGAAGTTTGAGGACCGGTACGTTTGATATTATGAGTGTTCACAATTTGTGCGGGTCGCTTGTATGATATAGACCCAGCATAATAACTATATGAATCAGTCAAAGGAGATTAGGAAAAAAATGGGAACTGAGAACTTCACAAAGGAGCAATGGGAGGACATTTACAGCTCCCAAATATGCAATAATGTCCAGAAGGTTTAGGAGTTTTGCATGGAAGTGTTTGCATGGATATTTTTATATTCTAAGCAGACGAGTTTTCCTCAGGCAGATAACAAGTGCTGGAGGTGTGATATAAAAGAGAGGTAATTCGGAATGTGTTTTTTTGGGAATGCATCAAGTTGGCAGATTTTAAAAATTCCTTGGAGTGCAGAAATGTTGGAGGAACAAGTGGTTGTAATTAAGGAAAACATGATTCTTCTGAGATGGGATATAGGATTTGAATTACACAGACATAGTAAGGCCTTACTAAGTTTAATGCTATTGGTTGGGAAAAGAAAGCAGTTACTAGAAAATGGAAATCAAAATCTAAACCAACTGTAACTGCAGTACTGAATTTTCTAAAAGAGATAAAAGAACTGGAAGTGTGATATTTAGAAAGGGAAGGAGCAAATTACATAAAAATAAACAAAATTTGAGGGAACTATACATGCAGAGTAGTGCTCAAGAGTAGGAGTGAAATTTAAGGAAGGCCAGGAATTAACCAATTTATGTAATGTTGATGTAATGTTGAAGTGAAGAACAGTTGTTAGAATGTATACTGCATGAAAATAAAAGAAATGCCAATATGATTTGTTTTCATTTCTGGTACTGTATATGTACCTATGTCATTTTTTTTAATGTGTTTGGTAAAGATGTTTAAAAACGTTGTGCTTGTTGAAGTTGGTGGTGATGATGATGTCAAGAAGGGAAGAGAAACTGCCTGCCCTACTTAGGATCTAGAAAAGGCAGGAGTACAACCGGGTCTATATTAGATAAACGAAAGTTTATCTAATCGAATGCTCACATGAGCGAAAATTCAAGAACTCGAAACTGGAATTGTGGGGGGCTGCCCATACCCCCCGCTATATATAAATATTCCAACTCCGAGATCGCACTACAGTGAGGAAAGGGCAAATATTCCCATCTTCACTGTACCGCGATCTCACAATTGCGGTTTCGAGTTCCGCAATTTTTGCTCATTTTGTTTATCTAATATAGACCCATACAACCAACCCTTTTTTCTGAGTTTTATACAGCTTGTATGTCTCACTCAACAGTATAATCTCAACCAGTTGTAACAGCTCTGCTGAGACGGAGCATCCAGCATCACAGCTGTCTGTAGAGAAAGATCTGAAACTCTAAAACATATCCAGCAGTGACTACATTCAGGAACAGTTGGTCCTTTATGATCTGTTTTCCATCTTGTGACACTGCATATTCCTTTATACATTCCTGCCATTCTGTCTAATTGCATGCATCAGTCAACATTTAAGAAAACAAAACCAAACTCTTTCTTTTTGCCCCATGATGACTGAGTTAAGGACACCTCTTTGGGTATTTATTTTGGCAGTGCACGACACATTTTTGATTTTAATCAGGATATCATGTACAGTATTGACAGCATCTTATTCCACCTCATGGCCTAGCTGCTGGTGAACATTTCCTGATTTTATTGGATCTTTTTTTCTGCAGGGGTCTGAAGATACTGAGGTGCTATAAATATCTCCAGTCCACTTGTCTGTACTTCTGAATGGAAAAGGTTAGTTTGCTGACAGTCCTGACCTTTCTCCAGTATCTGCATGATCTGAGCCTCAGTTACTTATTAGCCACGGTGTATGTGCCACTTATTTCTGCTGATTATGACCTTCTGGAAGACAGAGTTGTGGGTAACCAGTAGTTGATAGAGCAGCTTCTTAAATGAGAGGTCCATCTCTGTCCTCCCTTAAAGAATCCCTCCCCTCAGTTGAACTGAATATTTGATTAATAAGCATCCTTATCTTTAATTTGAATTCACTGTCTCAACAGTGTCAGTGTTCATTTCGTGGAAGGCAGGATTTCTGGTCACATCACCTATCCTTTCGGGATTATGGAGGGCCAGATTCCAAAAGAGTTGCTCTCAGTGCAAGTTTGCCCTGATTCTGAAAGACTTGCTCTCAGTGTAACTGACTTACTTTGGTGTAAGGCCTATCTGTAAAAAGGGGCCAGATTTCATAACAATTGCTCTGTGTAAGTGGTTACATACACTGAGGGCAAGTCTTTTGGAATCCTGCGTAGAGTTTTAGGCCCTTTGTTCTTTCAAAGGGATAGACGTCCCTTGTATGTTCATAGGTTGTTACTGCAGTCTATCACAAATTTGCAATTGCTCTAGAGCACTGTCTGCTTAAGTCACACAACAGGCAGATGGAGTCAAAGGAGTCAAATTCTACACTACAGGAGACAGCTCATTAACAGCTCCTTGCCTTAATTCTCTTAATTCTCTGCACTAACTGC
Organism: Protopterus annectens; assembly: GCF_019279795.1. Taxonomy (NCBI): domain Eukaryota; kingdom Metazoa; phylum Chordata; order Ceratodontiformes; family Protopteridae; genus Protopterus; species Protopterus annectens. The sequence continues at coordinate 1,126,227,901 of NC_056737.1, forward strand.
CACACAGTGAAAAGTCTCTTTTGACCAGCATGTTTTTGGTTAGGAAGAAGAATGCACGATGAAAACCCATGCAGATGTCAGGTGTACAAGCAAACTCCACACTGAGAATAACATAAGATCAGGACCTTGGATCTATAAGTCAGAAATGTTTACCACTAAGCCACTATTTACATATCATACTTCCTTTATAATGTTTATAATGTTTCTGACATGTCCCTAAATCACTTCATTCATCCCCTATTTACGTATCATACTTCCTATATAATGTTTCTGACATGTCCCTAAATTAGTTCATTCATCCACTATTTACGTATCATACTTCCTATATATAATGTTTCTGACATATCCCTAAATCACTTCATTCAGCCTCTATTTATGTATCATACTTCCTATATAATCTTTCTAACATGTCCCTAAATCACTTCATTCATCCACTATTTACATATCATACTTCCTATATAATGTTTCTGACATGTCCCTAAATCAGTTCATTCATCCACTATTTACGTATCATACTTCCTATATAATGTTTCTGACATGTCCTTACATCATTTCATTCATCCACTATTTACGTATCATACTTCCTATATAATGTTTCAGACATGTCCCTAAATCACTTCATTCATCCACTATTTCCGTATCATACTTCCTATATAATGTCTCTGACATGTCCCTAAATCTCTTAATTCATCCACTATTTAAGTATCATACTTCCTATATAATGTTTCTGACATGCCCCTAAATCACATCATTCATCCCCTATTTACGTATCATACTTCCTAGCTAATGTTTCTGACATGTCCCTAAATCACTACATTCATCCCCTATTTACTTATCATACTTCCTAGATAATGTTTCTGACATGTCCCTAAATCAGTTCATTCATCCCCTATTTACGTATCACACTTCCTGTATAATGTTTTTGACATGTCCCTAAATCACTTCATTCTTCCCCTATTTATGTATCGTACTTCCTATATAATGTTTCTGACATGTCCCTAAGTCACTTCATTCATCCCCTATTTACGTATCATACTTCCTATATAATGTTTCTGACATGACCCTAAATCACTTCATTCATCCACTGTTTACATATCGTACTTCCTATATAATGTTTCTGACATGTCCCTAAATCAGTTCATTCATCCACTATTTACGTATCATACTTCCTATATAATGTTTCTGCAATGTCCCTAAATCAGTTCATTCATCCCCTATTTACGTATCATACTTCCTATATAATGTTTCTCACATGTCCCTAAATCAGTTCATTCATCCACTATTTACGAACTGCAGTGGTGGTGCTGCGGTAGTGTTGCCGCGTCACAGTAAGACGTCGTCCTGTTCGATTCTCAGCTAGAGCATCTTCTGTGTGGAGACATGCGTTGAAGGTTGTGCATCAGAGCTGGCAGCTCGGCACGTAAAAATCTACTGCCAGTCATTAGCGGACCGGAGTTCCGCTGTGGCGACCCCTAACCGGGAAAAGCCGAAAGACACAACAACAACTTCCTATATAATGTTTCTGACATGTCCCTAAATCACTTCATTCATCCACTATTTACGTATCGTACTTCATATAAAATGTTTCTGACATGTCACTAAATCACTTCATTCATCCCCTATTTACTGACTTCCTTTATATATAATGTTTCTGACTCTGTCTCTACTCATTTCCATTCATTATTATTATCATACTCCCTATATAATGTTTCTGACATGTCCCTATATCACTTCATTCATCCGCTATTTACGTATCATACTTCCTATATAATGTTTCTGACATGTGCCTAAATCAGTTCATTCATCCAATATTTACGTATCATACTTCCTATATAATGTTTCTGACATGTCCCTAAATCACTTCATTCATCCACTATTTACGTATTATACTTCCTATATAATGTTTCTGACATGTCCCTAAATCAGTTAATTCATCCACTATTTACGTATCATACCTCCTATATAATGTTTCTGACATGTCCGAAAATCACTTCATTCATCCCCTATTTATGTATCATACTTCCTATATAATATTTCTGACATGTCCCTAAATCACTTCATTCATCCACTAATTACGTATCATACTTCCATATAATGTTTCTGACATGTGCCTAAATCAGTTCATTCATCCACTATTTACGTATCATACTTCCTGTATAATGTTTCTGACATGTCCCTAAATCAGTTCATTCATCCCCTATTTACGTATCATACTTCCTATATAATGTTTCTCACATGTCCCTAAATCAGTTCATTCATCCACTATTTACGAACTGCGGTGGTGGTGCTGCGGTAGTGTTGCCGCGTCACAGTAAGACGTCGTCCTGTTCGATTCTCAGCTAGAGCATCTTCTGTGTGGAGACATGCGTGAATGGGCGTACCTTCGTTGAAGGTTGTGCATCAGGGCTGGCAGCTCGGCACGTAAAAATCTACTGCCAGTCATTAGCGGACCGGAGTTCCGCTGTGGCGACCCCTAACCGGGAAAAGCCGAAAGACACAACAACAACTTCCTATATAATGTTTCTGACATGTCCCTAAATCACTTCATTCATCCACTATTTACGTACCGTACTTCATATATAATGTTTCTGACATGTCCCTAAATCACTTCATTCATCCACTAATTACGTATCATACTTCCATATAATGTTTCTGACATGTGCCTAAATCAGTTCATTCATCCACTATTTACGTATCATACTTCCTATATATTTCTTACATGTCCCAAATCAGTTCATTCATCCACTATTTACATGTCATACTTCCTATATAATGTTTTTGATATCTCCCGAAATTAGTTCATTCATCCACTATTTACATATCATACGTCCTATATAATGTTTCTGACATTTCCCTAAATCACTTCATTCATCCACTATTTACGTATCGTACTTCCTATATAATGTTTCTGACATGTCCCTAAATCAGTTCATTCATCCACTATTTACGTATCATACTTTCTGTATAATGTTTCTCACATGTCCCTAAATCAGTTCATTCATCCACTATTTACGAACTGCGGTGGTAGTGCTGCGGTAGCGTTGCCGCCTCACAGTAAGACGTTGTCCTGTTCGATTCTCAGCTAGAGCATCTTCTGTGGGGAGACATGCGTGTATGGGCGTACCTTCGTTGAAGGTTGTGCGTCAGAGCTGGCAGCTCGGCACGTAAAAATCTACTGCCACTCATTAGCGGACCGGAGTTCCACTGTGGCGACCCCTAAACGGGAAAAGCCGAAAGACACAACAACAACTTCCTATATAATGTTTCTGACATGTCCCTAAATCACTTCATTCATCCACTATTTACATACCGTACTTCATATATAATGTTTCTGACATGTCCCTAAATCACCAACCACGAACTAAATCCACAACTGTTAAACAACAAAAACTGGCGACACGAAAAACTGGAGGTTCGCTTTGTTAAAAACCACAAATTTAATTAGCGCTTTCGGAAAGGGCAATGCCTTTCCTTCATCAGACATCTTACAATTAAATTAGTTTACCTTATAAAGCTTTACGTCATTAATTAGTCATAATCAATTAAACAATAAGAAAAATAAAAGAAATACCACACTTTAAGCAGGTATACATAAATCGGAATTGTATACAGACCCTAACAGCTATGATCTGAAAATGCTTGTTCGTCATTATTTATGTCGTTAAAAATACTATTTATAATACCTGATTCATTTAAATTTAATAAATAACAAACAATATTAAATAAAAATATATATATTTTTCATATATTATTGTGCGTTAAATAAATATGAAATTAATAAAAATACTATATGCTCATTAGAGTTCCAACAACGGCAAGGTGTAAAAAACACAAATACAAAGAATTTTCTACAAAACAGCCCTCTACGAAAATACTTGCAAGTTAAACAAAAACAACCTTACAATACCAAAACCTAAAACGTTATTTATACTAATGGTTTAGTTAATTCAATTAATTGTATTAGTGTTATTAAATATGGTATATAATTACCATTATTAAACATATTAACCAATACAATCAATGATGAATTTAATTCCTATTATTTAGTAGGTATACTAAAACCATTAAGTATACCATTATTATACTTTACTTTGGATCCCAAACCACTCATCTCCTCATAGCTAATTTTCTAAGTAGGCATTTTAGAGAAATGTGCTCATTTAAACCTGGGGGAGCATATGCCATTGTTCTAATATGCCAGCATAATTCTTGAATCTCTAGATCAAGTTGCCATGGCCCACCCCTTGGGTCGAGTGGCACTTGCCATAAGACAACAAATTTAAAACTATGATCTGGATTATGAACTACATGTCTTGCTAAAGCGTTGGTAATATCCTGCTTTTTAATTGCGTATTGGTGTTCGTAAATACGCTGCTTTAACTCCCTCTCGGTTTTCCCTATATAAAATGCGAAACATTCCTGACATATTGCTGAATAAACAACTCCTTTTGATGTACATGAGTATCTCCCTTGAATTTTATATATATTATTTCGAATTTTCACTTGGTTCTCGGTGTTTAGAAACCCACACTGACGACATGCCCCACATTTACGCATGCCTTTATTTCTAACGTTGCTATTTTTAATTTTGCACTCTAAAAGGGATTTAATATTAGGACCCCTCCTGTAGGTGATCTTTGGTTTGTCACCTAACAATTTACTCAAGCCAGTGTCTTCTAAAATTAATACCCAATTTTTATTAAGAATTTCTCTTGTTTCATAACTGTCTAAAGTATAAGTACACAAAAAACTGACCTGAAAATCTTGGGGAACTACACTTGAGGTGTTACATTCTAAACTATTTTCATTTCCTTCAGTTCTTACAACAAGACTATTCAAAAGGGGTTTAAAGTGTCCAGACTTTCTCTTATTCTTAACTTCTAATGAAATTTTTGTTATTAAGGAGGCCGGATATCCCCGTTTGACAAACATTGATTCTAAAAACAGACACTCATCCAAAAAATCATTTTCCTCGGAAACCATTCTTGCCGCCCTCACCATTTGGCCCTTTATGACCGCTTTTTTCTGATGGTGAGGGTGGCAGCTTGTATAATGAAGAAATGAATTTGAATAAGTGAGTTTCCTATAAATTGTACTCCTAAACTTAGCCATTTCCATGTCCTTATGAATATGTACATCCAGGAAACTAAAATGATTTTGTTGTATTTCATATGTAAATCCCTAAATCACTTCATTCATCCACTAATTACGTATCATACTTCCATATAATGTTTCTGACATGTCCCTAAATCACTTCATTCATCCACTAATTACGTATCATACTTCCATATAATGTTTCTGACATGTCCCTAAATCACTTCATTCATCCACTATTTACGTACCGTACTTCATATATAATCTTTCTGACATGTCCGAAAATCACTTCATTCATCCCCTATTTACGTATCATACTTCATATATAATGTTTCTGACATGTCCCTAAATCACTTCATTCATCCACTATTTACGTATCGTACTTCCATATAATGTTTCTGACATGTGCCTAAATCAGTTCTTTCATCCACTATTTACGTATCATACTTCCTATATATTTCTTACATGTCCCAAATCAGTTCATTCATCCACTATTTACGTTTCATACTTCCTATATAATGTTTTTGACATCTCCCTAAATTAGTTAATTCATCCACTATTTACATATCATACGTCCCATGTAATGTTTCTAACATTTCCCTAAATCACTTCATTCATCCACTATTTACGTATTGTACTTCCTATATAATGTTTCTGACATGTCCCTAAATCAGTTCATTCATCCCCTATTTACGTATCATACTTCCTGTATAATGTTTCTGACATGTCCCTAAAACACTTCATTCATCCACTATTTACGTATCATACTTCCTATATCATTTTCTGACATGTCCCTAAATCAGTACATTCATCCACTATTTATGTATTGTACTTTCTATACAATTGTCTGACATGTCCCTAAATCACTTCATTCATCCACTATTTATGTATCGTACTTCCTATATAATGTTTCTGACATGTCCCTAAATCAGTTCATTCATCCCCTATTTGTGTCATACTTCCTATATAATGTTTCTGACATGTCCCTAAATCAGTTCATTCATCCCCTATTTACGTATCATACTTCCTATATAATGTTTCTGACATGTCCCTAAATCAGTTCATTCATCCCCTATTTACGTATCATACTTCCTATATAATGTTTCTGACATGTCCCTAAATCAGTTCATTCATCCACTATTTACGTATCATACTTCCTATATAATGTTTCTGACATGTCCCTAAATCACTTCATTCATCCACTATTTACGTATCATACTTCCTATATAATGTTTCTGACATGTCCCTAAATCAGTTCATTCATCCACTATTTACATATCATACTTCCTATATAATGTTTCTGACATGTCCCTAAATCAGTTCATTCATCCACTATTTACGTATCATACTTCCTATATAATGTTTCTGACATGTCCCTAAATCAGTTCATTCATCCACTATTTACGTATCATACTTCCTATATAATGTTTCTGACATGTCCCTAAATCAGTTCATTCATCCCCTATTTACGTATCATACTTCCTATATAATGTTTCTGACATGTCCCTAAATCAGTTCATTCATCCACTATTTACGTATCATACTTCCTATATAATGTTTCTGACATGTCCCTAAATCAGTTCATTCATCCACTATTTACGTATCATACTTCCTATATAATGTTTCTGACATGTCCCTAAATCACTTCATTCATCCACTATTTACGTATCATACTTCCTATATAATGTTTCTGACATGTCCCTAAATCAGTTCATTCATCCACTATTTACGTATCATACTTCCTATATAATGTTTCTGACATGTCCCTAAATCACTTCATTCATCCACTATTTACGTATCATACTTCCTATATAATGTTTCTGACATGTCCCTAAATCAGTTCATTCATCCACTATTTACGTATCATACTTCCTATATAATGTTTCTGACATGTCCCTAAATCACTTCATTCATCCACTATTTACGTATCATACTTCCTATATAATGTTTCTGACATGTCCCTAAATCAGTTCATTCATCCACTATTTACGTATCATACTTCCTATATAATGTTTCTGACATGTCCCTAAATCAGTTCATTCATCCACTATTTACGTATCATACTTCCTATATAATGTTTCTGACATGTCCCTAAATCAGTTCATTCATCCACTATTTACGTATCATACTTCCTATATAATGTTTCTGACATGTCCCTAAATCAGTTCATTCATCCACTATTTACGTATCATACTTCCTATATAATGTTTCTAACATGTCCCTAAATCAGTTCATTCATCCACTATTTACGTATCATACTTCCTATATAATGTTTCTGACATGTCCCTAAATCAGTTCATTCATCCACTATTTACGTATCATACTTCCTATATAATGTTTCTGACATGTCCCTAAATCAGTTCATTCATCCACTATTTACGTATCATACTTCCTATATAATGTTTCTGACATGTCCCTAAATCAGTAAATTCATCCAACTATTTACGTATCATACTTCCTATATAATGTTTCTGACATGTCCCTAAATCAGTTCATTCATCCACTATTTACGTATCATACTTCCTATATAATGTTTCTGACATGTCCCTAAATCAGTTCATTCATCCACTATTTATTATCATACTTCCTATATAATGTTTCTGACATGTCCCTAAATCAGTTCATTCATCCACTATTTACGTATCATACTTCCTATATAATGTTTCTGACATGTCCCTAAATCAGTTCATTCATCCACTATTTACGTATCGTACTTCCTATATAATGTTTCTGACATGTCCCTAAATCAGTTCATTCATCCACTATTTACGTATCATACTTCCTATATAATGTTTCTGACATGTCCCTAAATCAGTTCATTCATCCACTATTTACGTATCATACTTCCTATATAATGTTTCTGACATGTCCCTAAATCAGTTCATTCATCCACTATTTACATATCATACTTCCTATATAATGTTTCTGACATGTCCCTAAATCAGTTCATTCATCCACTATTTACGTATCATACTTCCTATATAATGTTTCTGACATGTCCCTAAATCAGTTCATTCATCCACTATTTACGTATCATACTTCCTATATAATGTTTCTGACATGTCCCTAAATCAGTTCATTCATCCACTATTTACGTATCATACTTCCTATATAATGTTTCTGACATGTCCCTAAATCAGTTCATTCATCCACTATTTACATATCATACTTCCTATATAATGTTTCTGACATGTCCCTAAATCAGTTCATTCATCCCCTATTTACGTATCATACTTCCTATATAATGTTTCTGACATGTCCCTAAATCAGTTCATTCATCCACTATTTACGTATCATACTTCCTATATAATGTTTCTGACATGCCCCTAAATCACTTCATTCATCCACTATTTACGTATCATACTTCCTATATAATGTTTCTGACATGTCCTAAATAACTTCATTCATCCACTAATTACGTATCATACTTCCTATATAATGTTTCTGAGATGTCCCTTAATCACTTCATTCTTCCACTATTTACGTATCATACTTCCTATATAATATTTCTGACATGTTCCTAAATCAGTTCATTCATCCACTATTTACGTATCATACTTCCTATATAATGTTTCTGACATGTCCCTAAATCAGTTCATTCATCCACTATTTACGTATCATACTTCCTATATAATGTTTCTGACATGTCCCTAAATCAGTTCATTCATCCACTATTTACGTATCATACTTCCTATATAATGTTTCTGACATGTCCCTAAATCAGTTCATTCATCCACTATTTACGTATCATACTTCCTATATAATGTTTCTGACATGTGCCTAAATCAGTTCATTCATCCACTATTTACTTATCATACTTCCTATATAATGTTTCTGACATGTCCGAAAATCACTTCATTCATCCCCTATTTACGTATCATACTTCATATATAATGTTTCTGACATGTCCCTAAATCAGTTCATTCATCCACTATTTACGTATCATACTTCCTATATAATGTTTCTGACATGTCCCTAAATCAGTTCATTCATCCACTATTTACGTATCATACTTCCTATATAATGTTTCTGACATGTCCCTAAATCAGTTCATTCATCCACTATTTACGTATCATACTTCCTATATAATGTTTCTGACATGTCCCTAAATCAGTTCATTCATCCCCTATTTACGTATCATACTTCCTATATAATGTTTCTGACATGTCCCTAAATCAGTTCATTCATCCCCTATTTACATATCATACTTCCTATATAGTGTTTCTGACATGTCCCTAAATCAGTTCATTCATCCCCTATTTACGTGTCGTACTTCTTATATAATGTTTCTGACATGTCCCTAAATCAGTTCATTCATCCACTATTTACGTATCATACTTCCTATATAATGTTTCTGACATGTCCCTAAATCAGTTCATTCATCCACTATTTACGTATCATACTTCCTATATAATGTTTCTGACATGTCCCTAAATCAGTTCATTCATCCACTATTTACGTATCATACTTCCTATATAATGTTTCTGACATGTCCCTAAATCAGTTCATTCATCCACTATTTACGTATCATACTTCCTATATAATGTTTCTGACATGTCCCTAAATCAGTTCATTCATCCACTATTTACGTATCATACTTCCTATATAATGTTTCTGACATGTCCCTAAATCAGTTCATTCATCCACTATTTACGTATCATACTTCCTATATAATGTTTCTGACATGTCCCTAAATCACTTCATTCATCCACTATTTACGTATCATACTTCCTATATAATGTTTCTGACATGTCCCTAAATCAGTTCATTCATCCACTATTTACGTATCATACTTCCTATATAATGTTTCTGACATGTCCCTAAATCAGTTCATTCATCCACTATTTACGTATCATACTTCCTATATAATGTTTCTGACATGTCCCTAAATCAGTTCATTCATCCACTATTTACGTATCATACTTCCTATATAATGTTTCTGACATGTCCCTAAATCAGTTCATTCATCCACTATTTACGTATCATACTTCCTATATAATGTTTCTGACATGTCCCTAAATCAGTTCATTCATCCCCTATTTACGTATCATACTTCCTATATAATGTTTCTGACATGTCCCTAAATCAGTTCATTCATCCACTATTTACGTATCATACTTCCTATATAATGTTTCTGACATGTCCCTAAATCAGTTCATTCATCCACTATTTACGTATCATACTTCCTATATAATGTTTCTGACATGTCCCTAAATCAGTTCATTCATCCACTATTTACGTATCATACTTCCTATATAATGTTTCTGACATGTCCCTAAATCAGTTCATTCATCCACTATTTACGTATCATACTTCCTATATAATATTTCTGACATGTCCCTAAATCAGTTCATTCATCCACTATTTACGTATCATACTTCCTATATAATGTTTCTGACATGTCCCTAAATCAGTTCATTCATCCACTATTTACGTATCATACTTCCTATATAATGTTTCTGACATGTCCCTAAATCAGTTCATTCATCCACTATTTACGTATCATACTTCCTATATAATGTTTCTGACATGTCCCTAAATCAGTTCATTCATCCACTATTTACGTATCATACTTCCTATATAATGTTTCTGACATGTCCCTAAATCAGTTCATTCATCCACTATTTACGTATCATACTTCCTATATAATGTTTCTGACATGTCCCTAAATCAGTTCATTCATCCACTATTTACGTATCATACTTCCTATATAATGTTTCTGACATGTCCCTAAATCAGTTCATTCATCCACTATTTACGTATCATACTTCCTATATAATGTTTCTGACATGTCCCTAAATCACTTCATTCATCCACTATTTACGTATCATACTTCCTATATAATGTTTCTGACATGTCCCTAAATCAGTTCATTCATCCACTATTTACGTATCATACTTCCTATATAATGTTTCTGACATGTCCCTAAATCAGTTCATTCATCCACTATTTACGTATCATACTTCCTATATAATGTTTCTGACATGTCCCTAAATCAGTTCATTCATCCACTATTTACGTATCATACTTCCTATATAATGTTTCTGACATGTCCCTAAATCAGTTCATTCATCCACTATTTACGTATCATACTTCCTATATAATGTTTCTGACATGTCCCTAAATCAGTTCATTCATCCACTATTTACGTATCATACTTCCTATATAATGTTTCTGACATGTCCCTAAATCAGTTCATTCATCCACTATTTACGTATCATACTTCCTATATAATGTTTCTGACATGTCCCTAAATCAGTTCATTCATCCACTATTTACGTATCATACTTCCTATATAATGTTTCTGACATGTCCCTAAATCAGTTCATTCATCCACTATTTACATATCATACTTCCTATATAATGTTTCTGACATGTCCCTAAATCAGTTCATTCATCCACTATTTACGTATCATACTTCCTATATAATGTTTCTGACATGTCCCTAAATCAGTTCATTCATCCACTATTTACGTATCATACTTCCTATATAATGTTTCTGACATGTCCCTAAATCAGTTCATTCATCCACTATTTACGTATCATACTTCCTATATAATGTTTCTGACATGTCCCTAAATCAGTTCATTCATCCACTATTTACGTATCATACTTCCTATATAATGTTTCTGACATGTCCCTAAATCAGTTCATTCATCCACTATTTACATATCATACTTCCTATATAATGTTTCTGACATGTCCCTAAATCAGTTCATTCATCCCCTATTTACGTATCATACTTCCTATATAATGTTTCTGACATGTCCCTAAATCAGTTCATTCATCCACTATTTACGTATCATACTTCCTATATAATGTTTCTGACATGTCCCTAAATCAGTTCATTCATCCACTATTTACGTATCATACTTCCTATATAATGTTTCTGACATGTCCCTAAATCAGTTCATTCATCCACTATTTACATATCATACTTCCTATATAATGTTTCTGACATGTCCCTAAATCAGTTCATTCATCCACTATTTACATATCATACTTCCTATATAATGTTTCTGACATGTCCCTAAATCAGTTCATTCATCCACTATTTACATATCATACTTCCTATATAATGTTTCTGACATGTCCCTAAATCAGTTCATTCATCCACTATTTACGTATCATACTTCCTATATAATGTTTCTGACATGTCCCTAAATCACTTCATTCATCCACTATTTACGTATCATACTTCCTATATAATGTTTCTGACATGTCCTAAATCAGTTCATTCATCCACTATTTACGTATCATACTTCCTATATAATATTTCTGACATGTCCCTAAATCAGTTCATTCATCCACTATTTACGTATCATACTTCCTATATAATGTTTCTGACATGTCCCTAAATCAGTTCATTCATCCCCTATTTACGTATCATACTTCCTATATAATGTTTCTGACATGTCCCTAAATCAGTTCATTCATCCACTATTTACGTATCATACTTCCTATATAATGTTTCTGACATGTCCCTAAATCAGTTCATTCATCCACTATTTACGTATCGTACTTCCTATATAATGTTTCTGACATGTCCCTAAATCAGTTCATTCATCCACTATTTACTTATCATACTTCCTATATAATGTTTCTGACATGTCCCTAAATCAGTTCATTCATCCACTATTTACGTATCATACTTCCTATATAATGTTTCTGACATGTCCCTAAATCAGTTCATTCATCCACTATTTACGTATCATACTTCCTATATAATGTTTCTGACATGTCCCTAAATCAGTTCATTCATCCACTATTTACGTATCATACTTCCTATATAATGTTTCTGACATGTCCCTAAATCAGTTCATTCATCCACTATTTACGTATCATACTTCCTATATAATGTTTCTGACATGTCCCTAAATCAGTTCATTCATCCACTATTTACGTATCATACTTCCTATATAATGTTTCTGACATGTCCCTAAATCAGTTCATTCATCCCCTATTTACGTATCATACTTCCTATATAATGTTTCTGACATGTCCCTAAATCAGTTCATTCATCCACTATTTACGTATCATACTTCCTATATAATGTTTCTGACATGTCCCTAAATCAGTTCATTCATCCACTATTTACGTATCATACTTCCTATATAATGTTTCTGACATGTCCCTAAATCAGTTCATTCATCCACTATTTACGTATCATACTTCCTATATAATGTTTCTGACATGTCCCTAAATCAGTTCATTCATCCACTATTTACGTATCATACTTCCTATATAATGTTTCTGACATGTCCCTAAATCAGTTCATTCATCCACTATTTACGTATCATACTTCCTATATAATGTTTCTGACATGTCCCTAAATCAGTTCATTCATCCACTATTTACGTATCATACTTCCTATATAATGTTTCTGACATGTCCCTAAATCAGTTCATTCATCCACTATTTACGTATCATACTTCCTATATAATGTTTCTGACATGTCCCTAAATCAGTTCATTCATCCACTATTTACATATCATACTTCCTATATAATGTTTCTGACATGTCCCTAAATCAGTTCATTCATCCACTATTTACGTATCATACTTCCTATATAATGTTTCTGACATGTCCCTAAATCAGTTCATTCATCCCCTATTTACGTATCATACTTCCTATATAATGTTTCTGACATGTCCCTAAATCAGTTCATTCATCCACTATTTACGTATCATACTTCCTATATAATGTTTCTGACATGTCCCTAAATCAGTTCATTCATCCACTATTTACGTATCATACTTCCTATATAATGTTTCTGACATGTCCCTAAATCAGTTCATTCATCCACTATTTACGTATCATACTTCCTATATAATGTTTCTGACATGTCCCTAAATCAGTTCATTCATCCCCTATTTACGTATCATACTTCCTATATAATGTTTCTGACATGTCCCTAAATCAGTTCATTCATCCCCTATTTACATATCATACTTCCTATATAATGTTTCTGACATGTCCCTAAATCAGTTCATTCATCCCCTATTTACGTATCATACTTCCTATATAATGTTTCTGACATGTCCCTAAATCAGTTCATTCATTCATCCACTATTTACGTATCATACTTCCTATATAATGTTTCTGACATGTCCCTAAATCAGTTCATTCATCCACTATTTACGTATCATACTTCCTATATAATGTTTCTGACATGTCCCTAAATCAGTTCATTCATCCACTATTTACGTATCATACTTCCTATATAATGTTTCTGACATGTCCCTAAATCAGTTCATTCATCCACTATTTACGTATCATACTTCCTATATAATGTTTCTGACATGTCCCTAAATCAGTTCATTCATCCACTATTTACGTATCATACTTCCTATATAATGTTTCTGACATGTCCCTAAATCAGTTCATTCATCCACTATTTACGTATCATACTTCCTATATAATGTTTCTGACATGTCCCTAAATCAGTTCATTCATCCACTATTTATGTATCATACTTCCTATATAATGTTTCTGACATGTCCCTAAATCAGTTCATTCATCCACTATTTACGTATCATACTTCCTATATAATGTTTCTGACATGTCCCTAAATCAGTTCATTCATCCACTATTTACGTATCATACTTCCTATATAATGTTTCTGACATGTCCCTAAATCAGTTCATTCATCCACTATTTACGTATCATACTTCCTATATAATGTTTCTGACATGTCCCTAAATCAGTTCATTCATCCACTATTTACGTATCATACTTCCTATATAATGTTTCTGACATGTCCCTAAATCAGTTCATTCATCCACTATTTACGTATCATACTTCCTATATAATGTTTCTGACATGTCCCTAAATCAGTTCATTCATCCACTATTTACGTATCATACTTCCTGTATAATGTTTCTGACATGTCCCTAAATCAGTTCATTCATCCACTATTTATGTATCATACTTCCTATATAATGTTTCTGACATGTCCCTAAATCAGTTCATTCATCCACTATTTACGTATCATACTTCCTATATAATGTTTCTGACATGTCCCTAAATCAGTTCATTCATCCACTATTTACGTATCATACTTCCTATATAATGTTTCTGACATGTCCCTAAATCAGTTCATTCATCCACTATTTACATATCATACTTCCTATATAATGTTTCTGACATGTCCCTAAATCAGTTCATTCATCCACTATTTACGTATCATACTTCCTATATAATGTTTCTGACATGTCCCTAAATCAGTTCATTCATCCACTATTTACGTATCATACTTCCTATATAATGTTTCTGACATGTCCCTAAATCAGTTCATTCATCCACTATTTATGTATCATACTTCCTATATAATGTTTCTGACATGTCCCTAAATCAGTTCATTCATCCACTATTTACGTATCATACTTCCTATATAATGTTTCTGACATGTCCCTAAATCAGTTCATTCATCCACTATTTACGTATCATACTTCCTATATAATGTTTCTGACATGTCCCTAAATCAGTTCATTCATCCCCTATTTACGTATCATACTTCCTATATAATGTTTCTGACATGTCCCTAAATCAGTTCATTCATCCACTATTTATGTATCATACTTCCTATATAATGTTTCTGACATGTCCCTAAATCAGTTCATTCATCCACTATTTACGTATCATACTTCCTATATAATGTTTCTGACATGTCCCTAAATCAGTTCATTCATCCACTATTTACGTATCATACTTCCTATATAATGTTTCTGACATGTCCCTAAATCAGTTCATTCATCCACTATTTACATATCATACTTCCTATATAATGTTTCTGACATTTCCCTAAATCAGTTCATTCATCCACCATTGTGTATCCTATATATAGTGTTTCTGACATGTCCCTAAATCAGTTCATTCATCCCATTTACGTGTCGTCCTTCTTATATAATGTTTCTGACATGTCCCTAAATCAGTTCATTCATCCACTATTTACGTATCATACTTCCTATATAATGTTTCTGACATGTCCCTAAATCAGTTCATTCATCCACTATTTACGTATCATACTTCCTATATAATGTTTCTGACATGTCCCTAAATCAGTTCATTCATCCACTATTTACGTATCATACTTCCTATATAATGTTTCTGACATGTCCCTAAATCAGTTCATTCATCCACTATTTACATATCATACTTCCTATATAATGTTTCTGACATGTCCCTAAATCAGTTCATTCATCCACTATTTACGTATCATACTTCCTATATAATGTTTCTGACATGTCCCTAAATCAGTTCATTCATCCACTATTTACGTATCATACTTCCTATATAATGTTTCTGACATGTCCCTAAATCAGTTCATTCATCCACTATTTACATATCATACTTCCTATATAATGTTTCTGACATGTCCCTAAATCAGTTCATTCATCCACTATTTACGTATCATACTTCCTATATAATGTTTCTGACATGTCCCTAAATCAGTTCATTCATCCACTATTTATGTATCATACTTCCTATATAATGTTTCTGACATGTCCCTAAATCAGTTCATTCATCCACTATTTACGTATCATACTTCCTATATAATGTTTCTGACATGTCCCTAAATCAGTTCATTCATCCCCTATTTATGTATCATACTTCCTATATAATGTTTCTGACATGTCCCTAAATCAGTTCATTCATCCACTATTTACGTATCATACTTCCTATATAATGTTTCTGACATGTCCCTAAATCAGTTCATTCATCCACTATTTACGTATCATACTTCCTATATAATGTTTCTGACATGTCCCTAAATCAGTTCATTCATCCCCTATTTACGTATCATACTTCCTATATAATGTTTCTGACATGTCCCTAAATCAGTTCATTCATCCCCTATTTACATATCATACTTCCTATATAATGTTTCTGACATGTCCCTAAATCAGTTCATTCATCCACTATTTACGTATCATACTTCCTATATAATGTTTCTGACATGTCCCTAAATCAGTTCATTCATCCACTATTTACGTATCATACTTCCTATATAATGTTTCTGACATGTCCCTAAATCAGTTCATTCATCCACTATTTACGTATCATACTTCCTATATAATGTTTCTGACATGTCCCTAAATCAGTTCATTCATCCCCTATTTACGTATCATACTTCCTATATAATATTTCTGACATGTTCCTAAATCAGTTCATTCATCCACTATTTACGTATCATACTTCCTATATAATGTTTCTGCAATGTCCCTAAATCAGTTCATTCATCCCCTATTTACGTATCATACTTCCTATATAATGTTTCTGCAATGTCCCTAAATCAGTTCATTCATCCCCTATTTACATATCATACTTCCTATATAGTGTTTCTGACATGTCCCTAAATCAGTTCATTCATCCCCTATTTACGTATCATACTTCCTATATAGTGTTTCTGACATGTCCCTAAATGAATTCATTCTTCCTTTATTTACGTGTCGTACTTCCTATATATTGTTTCTGACATGTCCCTAAATCAGTTCATTATTCCACCATTTACGTATCATACTTCCTATATAATGTTTCTGACATGTCCCTAAATCAATTCATTCATCTCCTATTTATGTATCATACTTCCTATATAATGTTTCTGACATGTCCCTAAATCAGTTCATTCATCCACTATTTACGTATCATACTTCCTATATAATGTTTCTGACATGTCCCTAAATCAGTTCATTCATCCCCTATTTATGTGTCATACTTCCTATATAATGTTTCTGACATGTCCCTAAATCAGTTCATTCATAGGTTCATAGGTTCATAGGTTCATACTAGGCTATCTGCCCGAGGGCATTTACAAGCCTAGCCCTTCGTTTTGTGGCTTACGCCACCCCTTTAGTATGGGGAACTATACCCATTATTTTGCTGTGCCTCTGTCGAGCAGTGACACTGAGGTAATCCCTGGGGTATATCTGCGATCTCCCATCCATTGGTCAAGATTTCTCTTGAACAAGGCCAGTGAGGTGCTCTGCCTCACATGTACCGATTTTGTTCCACAGCATAGGAGTCTTTGGGTGATGAATCTATCCTCCAGCACGTCCTATTAATAGCCGTGTCAAGGTTTAAGTCTCCGCTCTTGTGGCTCTGATGGATCTAGATTTTGAGGTGAAGCATATTCATCAAATCTGGGTTTGACATGGCCTTGTATGTTAGGCAAAGGTCACCTCTGAGCAGGCGTGTTTACTGAATAGAGCTGGAGTTCTTTCAGTCGGGCAGCATAGGACAGATTTTTGAGACCCTTTATCCTTTTGGTGAGGAACTTTGTGGCCTCTCCAGCTGCTGCAAGTGTCGGGTCAGATACATTCCAATGGGGCATTGTACTCAATCATTGGTCTGATGAGTGATGAGTAAAGGGAGACTATGACCTCCCTTGATCTAGATGAGAATCCCTTCATGATAAGGTGGGCAATGTAGAAGGTCTTCCTAACTACTTTAGCTACATGGGTGTCAAATGACAGACTACTATCAACCTGGGTCCCCAGGTCCCTGATAACTTCTTCTGTGCTCAGTGGATTGCCACCTATTTGGTAGCTAGGGGTAACCTTGTTTTTCCAAAGGGATGACTATGCATTTTTGGCATTTAACTTTAGGCCGTGGCTCTGGCACCAGTTATCCGCTTCTGTGAGACCCTTCTGAAGGATATCTGTGTCAGATGTGTTTTCTACTATGGCACTAGTTTGCAGTCATCTGCAAACTTTGTCAGCCATAACCCTCCTGTGTTTGCTTGTAACATCTGAAAAGTAGATGCCAAACAAGAGTGGGCCCAGGACTGATCCCTGTGGGACACCACTTGTGACAGGCTTTGAGTCTGACATGGCTCCAGCAGCTCTGACCCTGTGGGTTCTGTCACTCAGCCAGTTTGCAACCCATCTTGTGATGTATGGGTTGACATTTAAGCTGATGAGTTTTTCAATGATACCTGAATGGGGTATTGTATCGAAGGCCTTAGCCAGATCGAGGTAGGCTGTATGGACTGCCTTTCCTCATCAATGGCTTTGGTGACTGTTTCAAAAAGTCAACCAAGTTTAAAAGGCATGATCTGCCTTTGACAAAGCCAAACTGGGTTGGATCCAAAGTCTGCAAATTCCCTATGTCTTTATTTATGAGGTCCATTATGATCCTCTCCATGGCTTTGCAGATAAGGCTTGTCAAGCTAATGGGCCGGTAATTTCCAGGGTCTGTGGAGGCACCACCTTTGTGAAGTGGTACCACAGTTGCAGTGCGCCACTCCTGGGTACATATCCAGAGGTAAGACTTTGATTAAACAGCTGTCCTAGCTGTGGGTTTAATTCCTCATTGAGTTCATGGAGCACACAGCCGGGGACACCATCAGGTCCCATGGATGCTGTGTCTTTTGCTTTGGAGAGAGCAGTTCTCACTTGGGCTGGAGATGTTTGGGGGCTGCAATCGTTTGGTATAGATATCTCTCCTTTGGGGGAGGGGAGAAGTTTGCACTGAACCTGTCAGCCAGTATGTTGGCAATGTCTGTAGGATCAGTAATCTTCACATCATTTTGAACTAACTCTGAGCATATCTGGGAGTTTCCTCCCAGGTTTCTAACATAGCTAAAGAAGGCCTTGTCTTATCTTTGAGTCTTTAGCTATTTTTCTCAAATTTGCTTTGGATGATTTTATGAGAGCTCTTAGTTTTTACTTATAGTGATCAAGGGTGTCTTACCTTCAAGGATTTTGCTCATCTTGTAGTAGCTTCCTCCTTTGTTGTAGAGTTTGTTTATGGCTGGGGTCCACCAGACTGGACGCTTGCCTTTGGTACAAAGGGTCTTTGTTTTGCTTGGGATTGCCTTATCCATGCATTCCTGCAGGTGCTGGTAGAAGCATTTGTAAGTGATTCAGCGGCTTGAGTACTGTTTTCCACTGGCCAGTGGGCCTTAAAGGAGACCACACTAGTCTTTAGAAGTGTGAAGTCTGCTTTTGAGAAGTTCTTTACTGTGGTCTTTTTATTTCAGGTGGGGTGGGATGAGGACCTCCAGCGAGATTAGTTTGTGGTCTGATCTCACTAGTGAGGGGTACACCTCGGTGTTGAACATTGTGCTCCCATGTTCGTGATGATGAGATCAAGTATGTTATCTCCTCTTGTGGGATGGTGACTAGTTGTTCCATGGCATTTGAGTTTATGAATTCCAGGAACTTTTGGGCTAGGTGTTTGGGCTTGAGTAGTGTTCCCAGTCTATATTAGGGTAATTGAAGTCACCTAGTATGATGGTGTTTGGTGATAAATTTATCCTCTAGTGTTTTCAGGAAGGCCATGTGAGGTTCCTGAGTTTGTGAGGGTGGCCTGTAACATGCTACAATTTGCAGAGCAGTCTTGCCTATGGTTAATTGCACCTGGATGGTCTCCGATGCATCATGTGTTTACCCAGTCTTGAGGTGTGGGTGTCCTTGATGAATATGGATACCCTCCTTTCTTGGTATTGTCCAGATTTTGGGGCCGGAACGCATGATATGAGGTAAAACCTGATAGCGCTGGGGTGCTCTCAGGAGCCTTGAACCAGGTTTCTGTCACAGCACAGACATCGATGTTCTCCATACTGAGAAGGGCCTCGAAAGTGCGTGCATTTTGAGATTTAGACTTCTGGCATTGAGCAGCATTACCCTTAGTTTTTTCCTTTTGTGTTCTAGGGTGGTAGGTTTAGAATTTGAGCCTTGCCTAAAAAGGCACTATGGGGTGGCAAGAGCCTTTGCCAATATCTGGAATCCCAGGGTGACAGGTGCAAGCCGCCTCAAGCAGCGTGGCTTGTCCAGCATGTCATCCCAGGCAGACAGACACTGGATCCCCTTTGAATGACACCAGTGTTTAAGCCAATTGTTAAAGCTGATCATCTTATCTCTGTATTGTGGCATCATTCTTGGTGAAGGTAGGATACTGCTCAAGGTCAGGGTCATACCTGTCTGGGCTACATAATCAGAGAGCTCCTCAATGTCTCTTTTCATGTAGTCCAAGGAGGTACGTCTCAGGTCGCTTACACCAGCGTGGACAATGACTGAATCATATTTGTACCTGCTGTTGAGAGACCTGAGTGCGTGTTATGTTATGTGGCGGATTCTAGCTCCCGACAGGCAGCTTACTGTGACCTTCTCCTTACTCAGTCTGGTGAGCGGACGCCAGTGTGTCTGACTATGGAGTCACCAATGACTAGTGTGTCTGGCATTGTGTTTGGCCTTAAGGGCTGTGACTGTTTGACACTCTGACTGTGAGGTCTATGTGTTGCAGGTGTTGTGTTCTGAGGTGGTGGTTGTTTGGGTGTCTGCTTTGGTGGCCTCTGCTGTTTTGGTAGATTTTTGATCAGAGCCTCGAGTATGTCTTTGTGTGTTTATGTGTATGATTTGAGGTTGTAATGGTAATATGTGAGACTGGGTCTATAGTGTGTGTGGTAACCTTCTCCTCCTGACTGGTCTTGCCAGTCCTATGTTGAGAGAGCTCAGCCTCCAGTTTGGCTTTATAGTTGCATCTCTCGCATGTATTTGTGTTTTGTGGGAGGAGGAGAGGGTTGTCTGTGTACATGAGGCAATTGTAACATTGCCTCAATATTCCCAGGTTCACCAGATGAGCAGGAGAGGACACTAGCAACTGATCCCTCGACATGCTAGAAGGAATAGACAAAAAAACTTTAAAAAGATTCCGGGGACGTGGGTGACCGAGAAATGGGGTTGCCTTTTGGGGTACTATGACAAGAGTGCCGTATCAAGGTAATAAGTACTGTAGGAGCAAGTGCTACGCTTAACAGATAGAGAATAGTCTACTTGGAGTCAAGTAGAGATGATCTTTTAATTATAGGATACGCTGATTAGATCAGTAGTATAGTTCGAGGAAGGTAGTTTTAAGGGAAAATTTGAAGAGTGGACTTTAGGTAGCCGAATAGTTTAAACCTGCTTAACCGCACTGCCCTAGTGTGCAACAGTGGCAGCTCCGCTAAATCGGCTAAATCAATCAATCACAAGCGTGCTTTATAGCAGGGGGCTGGAAAAGACAGGAAATGACCCAAATTGGCCAACAAACCACAAGTCACTGCCCTAAACCACTCCTCTGAGGACAAATGAAGGAGTTATGGAAATGACCCTAGTGGCCAATAAAACTACAGTTTCAAGTCAGTAACCACCTCTCGGGGCAGGGAAGCTGCTCAATGTTAGTCACTGCCACTGATAAACAGAGACCCTCCTTCAGCCCAAGCAAAAATGGCCTCACAGAAACTTTCAAACAGTTCAGGAACAGCAAGCCTGTAACTGAACTTTTAACTCTCAGAAAAGTGGGAAAAAGAAGATTTTTTTTTTTGTTTTGTTTTACAGAGATAGCAGAGGTTCACAAGTAATATCAAGTTATAACAGTGCAGTAAATGACCCCACACAAGAGTGCTAGGTCAAGGACAGAAAATATGCAAGTTTTAAGAAAAAGATTTAAAATTAAGTGCAAACAGGAAATTCAGCAAACAGCTTTTGGTTGTGCTCTAAATACAGCTACTAATACAGAAATCAAGTTTAACAAGCCAGAAAATGCTCAAGCTAGGCAGCTATGCAGAAAAACTTAGCAAATAAACAGAGAAAAAATACTTAAAATCTCAAAAGTGGCTCCCTTCTTCTCTCAGCGTTCTTTCCTCTTGGAGAGTGCTTCACCAACAGCCAACAAGCCTGAAAAGACGCTCAAACCACGAGGCAACTAGGTTTTAAGAGAGGAAGATGAAGGAGTTATGGAAATGACCCTAGTGGCCAATAAAACTACAGTTTCAAGTCAGTAACCACCTCCGGGGCAGGAAGCTGCTCAATGTTAGTCACTGCCACTGATAAACACAGAGTCCCTCCTTCAGCCCAAGCAATAATGGCCTCACAGAAACTTTCAACCAGTTCAGGAACAGCACGCCTGTAACTGAACTTTTTTAACTCTCAGAAAAGTGGGAAAAAAGCAAGATTTTTTTTTTTGTTTTGGTTTTTACAGAGATAGCAGAGGTTCACAAGTAATATCAAGTTATAACAGTGCAGTAAATGACCCCACACAAGAGTGCTAGGTCAAGGACAGAAAATATGCAAGTTTTAAGAAAAAAACGATTTAAAATTAAGTGCAAACAGGAAATTCAGCAAACAGCTTTTGGTTGTGCTCTAAATACAGCTACTAATACAGAAATCAAGTTTAACAAGCCAGAAAATGCTCAAGCTAGGCAGCTATGCAGAAAAACTTAGCAAATAAACAGAGAAAAATACTTAAAATCTCAAAAGTGGCTCCTTCTTCTCTCAGTTTTTCCTCTTGAGGGTGCTTCACCAACAGCCAACAAGCCTGAAAAGACGCTCAAACCACGAGGCAACTAGGTTTTAAGAGAGGAAGATGAAGGAGTTATGGAAATGACCCCTAGTGGCCAATAAAACTACAGTTTCAAGTCAGTAACCACCTCTCCGGGGCAGGAAGCTGCTCAATGTTAGTCACTGCCACTGATAAACACAGAGACCCTCCTTCAGCCCAAGCAAAATGGCCTCACAGAAACTTTCAAACAGTTCAGGAACAGCAAGCCTGTAACTGAACTTTTTAACTCTCAGAAAAGTGGGAAAAAGCAAGATTTTTTTTTTGTTTTTGTTTTTTACAGAGATAGCAGAGGTTCACAAGTAATATCAAGTTATAACAGTGCAGTAAATGACCCCACACAAGAATGCTAGGTCAAGGACAGAAAATATGCAAGTTTTAAGAAAAAAACGATTTAAAATTAAGTGCAAACAGGAAATTCAGCAAACAGCTTTTGGTTGTGCTCTAAATACAGCTACTAATACAGAAATCAAGTTTAACAAGCCAGAAAATGCTCAAGCTAGGCAGCTATGCAGAAAAACTTAGCAAATAAACAGAGAAAAATACTTAAAATCTCAAAAGTGGCTCCTTCTCTCAGCGTTTTCCTCTTGGAGGGTGCTTCACCAACAGCCAACAAGCCTGAAAAGACGCTCAAACCACGAGGCAACTAGGTTTTAAGAGAGGAAGATGAAGGACCCCAGCCATTAACAAACTTTACAATAAGAGGAGAAAGCTATTACATGATAGAACAAAATCCATAAAAGGGAAGTCACCCCTGATCATTATTAGTAAAAAAATACGAGCACTCATAAAATCAACTAAGGCCAATTTTGAGAGAAAAATTGCCATGGATTCAAAGGACAATCATAAGGCCTTTTTCAGCTATGTTAGGAACCTGGGTGGAAACTCACAGATATGCTCAGAATTAGTCCAAAATGATACAAAAATCACTGAACCCACAGACATTGCCAACATACTGGCAGACAGGTTCAGTGCAAACTTCACCCCCTCTCACCCTAAAGGAGAGATAACTATCCCAGCCGAGTGTAGCCTCCCGGACATCTCAAATGCGCAGGTGAAAGCTGCTCTCTCTAAAGCTAAAAACACAGCATCAATGGGACCGGATGGTGTCCCCGGCTGTGTGCTACACGAGCTAAATGAGGAATTAAACCCGCACATAAGGCAGCTGTTTAATCTCAGCCTTACCACAGGATACGTGCCCAAGGAGTGGCGTCGCGGCAACTGTGGTCCCACTCCACAAAGGTGGCCTCACGGACCCTGGTAATTACCGCCCCATGTTTAACAAGTCTAGTCTGCAAAGCTATGGAGAGGATCATAATGGAGCTCATAAACAAAGATATAGGGACTTGCAGACATTGGACCCGACCCAGTTTGGCTTTGTCAAGGGAAGATCATGCCTTTGAACTTGGTCGACTTCTTGAAATAGTCACCAAGGCCATTGATGAGGGAAAGGCAGTCCATACAGCCTACCTTGACCTTGCAAAGGCTTTTCGACACAATACCCCACTCGGGTATTGTAGAAAACTTACCAGCTTAAATGTAAACCCATATGTCACAAGATGGGTTGCAAACTGGCAAGGACAGAATCCACAGGGTTAGAGTTGCTGGCGCTGTGTCAGACTCCAAGCCAGTCACAAGTGGTGTCCCACAGGGCTCGGTCCTTGGCCCCTATTGTTTGGCATCTACTTCAGAAGTACAGGCCAATATGGGAGGACTTTGGCTGACAAAGTTTGCAGACGACTGCAAACTGGAAGCCATAGTGGAAAGTGCATCGGACACGGATATCCTTCAGAAGGGACTCACGGAAACAGATAGCTGGTGCCAGAGCCATGGCCTGAAGTTAAACGCCAAAAATGTATAGTCATACCTTCGGGAAAAACAAGGTAACCCCAAGCTACCATATAGGTGGCAATCCACTAAGCACAGAAGAGGTTATCAGGGACCTGGGGACCCAGGTTGACAGTGGCCTTTCTTTGACACTCACATTGCTAAAGTGGTTAGAAAGACCTTCTACATTGCCCACCTGATCATGAAGGGATTCACATCCAGATCTAGTGAGGTCATTGTTCCCTGTACTCTTCACTTATCAGACCAATGATCGAGTACAATGCCCCATTCGGGATGTATCTCACCCGACATCTGCAGCAATTGAGAGACCCCAAAGTTCCTCACCAAAAGGATAAAGACTCTAAAATCTCTCATATGCTGCCAGATTCAAGAAACTCCAGCTCTATTCAGTCGCATACCGCCTGCTCAGAGGTGACCTGTGGCTGACATACAAGGCCATGTCCAACCCGAATTAATGGACATGCTCCACCTCAAAAATCCAAATCCACCAAAACCACTAGAGCAAGCGACTTAAACCTTAGCACGGATATAAATAGGACGTGCTGGAGGGATAGATTTATCACTCAGAGACTCCCTATGCTGTGGAATAAAATCCCGGTCCATGTGAGGCAGAGCACCTCGCTGACTCTGTTCAAGAGAAATCTAGACCTGTGGATGGGAGATCGTGAGTTTACCAGGAATCATCTCTGGGTCACTGCTGGACAGAGGCACAACAAACTAATGGGCACAGTATTTTTTCATATAAGGGGTGGCGTAAGCCACAATAATTTGGGCTAGGCTTATAAATGCCTTAGGGCAGATAGCCTAGTATAAACCTATGAACCTATGAACCTATGAGTTATGGAAATGACCCCTAGTGGCCAATAAAACTACAGTTTCAAGTCAGTAACCACCTCTCCCGGGGGCAGGGAAGCTGCTCAATGTTAGTCACTGCCACTGATAAACACAGAGACCCTCCTTCAGCCCAAGCAAAAATGGCCTCACAGAAACTTTCAAACAGTTCAGGAACAGCAAGCCTGTAACTATTTACGTATCATACTTCTCATATAATGTTTCTGACATGTCCCTAAATCAGTTCATTCATCCACTATTTACGTGTAGTACTTCTTATGTAATGTTTCTGACATGTCCCTAAATCTGTTCATTCATCCACTATTTACGTATCATACTTCCTGTATAATATTTCTGACATGTCCTTTAATCACTTCATTCATCCACTATATACGTATCATACTTCCTATATAATGTTTCTGACATGTCCCTAAATCACTTCCTTCGTCCACTATTTACGTATTGTACTTCCTATGTAATGTTTCTGACATGTCCATAAATCCCTTCGTTCATCCCCTATTTACATATATCATACTTCCTATATAACGTTTCTGACATGTCCGTAAATCTCTTTATTCATCCACTATTTATGTATCGTACTTCCTATATAATATTTCTGACATGTCCCTAAATCATTTCATTCATCCACTATTTACGTATCGTACTGCCTATATAATGTTTCTGACATGTCTCTAAA
This sequence comes from Protopterus annectens, assembly GCF_019279795.1. Taxonomy (NCBI): domain Eukaryota; kingdom Metazoa; phylum Chordata; order Ceratodontiformes; family Protopteridae; genus Protopterus; species Protopterus annectens. The sequence continues at coordinate 1,126,254,692 of NC_056737.1, forward strand.
TCAGTTCATTCATCCACTATTTACGTGTCGTACTTCCTATACAATTTTTCTGACATGTCCCTAAATCAGTTCATTCTTCCACTGTTTAAGTATCGTACTTCCTATATAATGTTTCTGACATGTCCCTAAATCATTTCATTTTTCCACTATTTAAGTATCGTACTTCCTATGTAATGTTTCTGACATGTCCCTAAATCAGTTTATTCTTCCACTATTTACGTATCATACTTCCTATATAATGTTTCTGTCATGTCCATAAATCAGTTCATTCATCCACTATTTACTTATCATACTTCCTATATAATGTTTCTGACATGTCCCAAAATCAGTTCATTCATCCCCTATTTACGTATCATACTTCTTGTATAATGTTTCTGACATGTCCCTAAATCAGTTAATTCATCCCCTCTTTACGTATCACACTTCCTATATAATGTTTCTGACATGTCCCTAAATCACTTCATTCATCCCCTCTTTACGTATCATACTTCATATATAATATTTCTGACATGTCCCGAAATCACTTCATTCATCCACTATTTACATATCGTACTTCCTATATAATGTTTCTGACATGTCCCTAAATCGGTTTATTCATCCACTATTTACGTATCGTGCTTCCTATATAATGTTTCTGACATGTCCCTAAATCAGTTCATTCATCCCCTATTTACATATCATATCTCCTATATAATGTTACTGACATGTCGCTAAATCAGTTCATTCATCCCCTATTTACGTATCATACTTCCTATATAATGTCTCTGACATGTCCCTAAATCTGTTCATTCATCCCCTATTTACGTATCATACTTCCTGTATAATGTTTCTGACATGTCCCTAAATCACTTCATTTTTCCACTATTTACGTATCGTACTTCCTATATAATGTTTCTGACATGTCCCTAAATCAGTTCATTCATCCACTATTTACGTATCGTACTTCCTATAATTTCTGCCATGTCCCTAAATCAGTTCATTCTTCCACTATTTACGTATCGTACTTCCTGTATAATGTTTCTGACATGTCCCTAAATCAGTTCATTCATCCCCTATTTACATATCATACTTATTTTCATAGTTTCATAGTATAGTACTAGGCTATCTGCCCTGGGGCATTTGTAAGCCTAGCCATAGTGATGTGGCTTTTGCCCCCCCATGAAATGGTACAAAAATGTACAGAATAAATCTAGAATACTGTGCCTCTGTCTAGTAGTGACACAATGAAGGTCCCCTTATATAATAGAATTAATTTACTGTGCCCCTGTCTAGCAGTGACTCAGATGTTACCCCTGGGGTAAACTTACGATCTCCCATCCACTCATCAAGATTTCTCTTGAAGAGAGTCAGTGAGGGGCTCTGCCTAATACGAACTGGGATCCTGTTCCAAAGCATGGGAAGCCTCTGGGTTATGAATCTATCCCTCCAGCATGTCCTATTCATACTTGTGCCGAGGTTTAAGTCTTTAGCTCTCGTGGTCCTGATGGATTTGGATTTTTTGAGGTGGAGCATGTCCATCAAATCCTGATTGGACATGGCCTTGCGTCAGGCAGAGATCACCTCTGAGCAGGCGGTATGCTACTGAATAGAGCTGAAGTTTCTTTAGTCTGGCGGAATAAGACATATGTTGGAGCCCCTTGATCCTTTTGGTGAGGTACTTTTGTGGTCTCTCCAGCTGTTGCAAGTGCTGGGTGAGGTACATACCAAATGGGGCATTGTACTCAATCATGGGTCTGATGAGGGAGGAATATAGGGGTACAATGACATCCTTGGATCTGGATGTGAATCCTTCATGATGAGGTGTGCAAGGTAGAATGTTTTTAACCACTTTGGCAACGTGGGTGTCAAATGAGAGGTCGCTGTCTACTTGGGTCCCTAGGTCTCTGATTACTTTTTCCGTACTCAGTGGGTTGCTATCTATGTGATAATTTGTGGGTACTTTGTTTTTCCAAAGGGATGACTATACATTTTTTGGCATTTAGTTTAAGGCCGTGACTGCACCAGTTGTCCGTTTCAGTGAGGCCTTTTGTAGGATGTGTGTGTCTGCTGGTGTATCGACTATGGCACCTAGTTTGCAGTCATTCAGAACTTTGTCAGCCACAGCCCTCCCATGTTTGCTTTAACATCTGAGAAATAAATGCCGAACAAGAGGGGTCCCAGGACAGATCCCTGTGGGACACCACTTGTGACTGGCTTTGAGTCTGACATTGCTCCAGCAATTTTAACTTTATGGGTTCTGTCCTTTAGCCAGTTTGCAACCCATCTAGTGACATAAGGGTTTACTTTTAAGCTGTTTAGCTTATCTATGATGCCTGAGTGGGGTATTGTGTCGAAGGCCTTAGCCAAGTCCAGGTATGCTGTATGGACTGCTTTGCCCTCATCAATGGCTCTAGTGACTGTTTTGAAAAAGTCAACCAGGTTTAGAAGGCATGATCTGCCCTTTACAAAGCCGAACTGGGTGGGGTCAAGTGTCTGTAGGTCCCCTATGTCTCTGTTTATGAGTTCCATAATGATTCTTTCCATAGCTTTGCAGACCAGGCTAGTTAAGCTTATGGGCGGTAGTTTCCAGGGTCTGTAGAGGCACCCCCTTGTGGAGTGGGACCACTGTTGCTGTACGCCAGTGTTCAGGTACATATCCCGAAGTAAGGCTAAGGTTAAATAGCATTTTTATGTGTGGGTTTAGCTCCTCTTGAGTTCACATAACACGCACCCAGGATACCGCCAGGTCCCATTGATGCTGTGTTTTTGCTTTGTTTAGGGCGGTTCTCACTTGGACATCTGAGATGACAGGGAGATTACATTCAGCTGGGATAAGTATTTCTTCTTTTGGGGGTGAAGGAGGCGAGAAATTTGCACTGAACCTGTCAGCCAGAATGTTAGCAATATCTGTGGGTTCAATGTATTTTTTGTTGTTGTGAACCAACTCTGAGCATATCTGAGGGTTTCCGCCCAGGTTTCTAACATAGCCGAAGAAGGCTTTGTGGTTATCTTTAATGTTCTTAGCGATTTTTCTCTCAAAGTTTGCCTTGGATGTTTTTATGAGAGAATGTAGTTTTCTGCTAATGTTGATCAGAGATGTCTTCCCTTCATGGGATTTCGCTCTGACGTGCAGTAGCTTCCTTCTTTTGTTATACAATTTGTTTATGGCTGAGGTCCACCAGACAGGCCGCTTACATTTGGTGGAGAGGGACTTGGATTTGTTTGGGATTACATGATCCATGCATTCTTGGAGATGTCCATAGAAAGCATTTGTGAAGGATTCGGCATTGTGGGATGTGGTATCCACTGGCACAGTGGGCTTAAAGGATACCATCTCAGTCTTAAGAAGAGTGAAGTCTGCTTATGAGAAGTTTTTCACTATGGTCTTTTGTGCTGGGGGTGGAGGTGGGATATGTATATCCAGGGTGATTAGTTTGTGGTCAGATCTCACTAGTGTGGGGTATACTTCCGGTGTGGAGCATTTTGTCCCCATGTTTGTGATGATCAGGTCTAGTATATTATCTCCCCTAGTGGGAGAGGTGACTAGTTGTTCCAGTGCATTTGAATTTATGAATTCCAGGAACCTTTGGGCTAGGGTATTAGGGCTAGAATAATGTACCCAATCTATGTTTGGGTAGTTGAAGTCTCCCAGTATGATGGTATTTTGTGATACATTCATATCCTCCAATGTCTTCAGGAAGGCTGAGTGGGGTTCTTGAGATTGGGAGGGTGGTCTGTAACATGCTACCAGTTGTATAGCAGTTTTGCCTATGGTTAGTTGCACCTGTATGGTCTCTGATGCTTCATGTGTTGCTACTAACCTGGAGGTGTGGGTGTCCTTTATGAATATGGACACACCCCCTTCCTTTGTGGTTCTGCCTGGGTTTTGGGGCCGAAAAGCATGATACGAGGTATAGGCTGGTAGCACTGGGGTGCTCTCAGGAGCCTTGAACCAGGTTTCAGTTACTGCACAGACGTCTATGTTCTCCATGCTGAGGAGTGCATCAAGTGCCTGCATCTTGAGATTTAGACTTCTGCTGAGCAGCATTACCCTTAGTTTTTCCATTTTGTTTTCTAAGGAGGTGGGTTTGTCTTTTGAGCCTTGCCTAAAAAGGCACTATGGGGTGGCAAGAGCCTTAGCCAATATCCGGAAGCCCAGTGGTGACAGGTGTAAGCCATCCTCATGAAGCAGCGTGGCTTGTCCAACATATCATCCCAGGCAGACAGACATTGGATCCCCTTAGAATGACACCAGTACTTGAGCCAATTGTTAAAGCTGATCATCTTGTCTTTGTGTTGTGGTATCATTCTTGGTGAGGGCAAGATGTTGCTCAGGGTCAGGGTCATACCAGCCTGAGCTACATAATCGGAGAGCTCCTCTATGTCTCTTTTCATGTAGTCCAGGGAGGTACGTCTCAGGTCATTCACACCAGCATGGACAATGACGGAGTCATATTTGTACTTGCTTTGGAGTGACCTGAGTGCGTGTGTTATGTGGCGGATCCTAGCTCCCGATAGACAGCTCACAGTCACCTTCTCCTTGTTCAGCCTGGTCAGTGGGACATCAGTGTGTCTGACTATGGAGTCACCTATTACTAGTGTATCAGGCAAGGGGTTTGGCTTAAGGGCTGCGATTGGTCGACACACTGATTTGTTGAAGTATGTGTTGCATTTGTTTTGTTTTGAGGTGGTGGATTTTTGGATGTCTGCTTTGGGAGCCTCTGTTGTTTTGGTAAGTTTTTTATTAGAGCCTCCGAGTATGTCTTTGTGTTTTTATGTGTTTGGTTTGCAGTTGTGGTAGGTCTATGTGGGACTGGGATTGTTGTGTGTCTGGTTGCCATCTCCTCCTGTCTGGTCATGCCAGCCCTGAGGTGAGAGAGTTCAGCCTCCAGTTTGGCTATATAGTTGCATCTCTCACATGTAATTGTGTTTATTGGGAGGAGGAGAGGGTTGTCTGTGTACATGAGACAATTGTAGCATTGTCTCAAGATGCCCAGATTGACCAGCTGAACTGGAGACGACGCCAGTAATCTACCACTCGACATGCTAGAACAGTATAAGGGAGTGGTATACCTTTAAGGGAAGTGGGTATTTACAGGGGTGGTACGTAGATGTAGTGCTTTACTTAGTACGAGAGTGCTTACTTAGTAGAGAAGTATTGAGAACAAGTGCTAGGCTTATAATACAGTGAGTAGTCTGGTTATACTAAGAGTAGAGCTTCTTTGAAGAGCAGACTTGGCGGAGACAGAAAAAGTTTAACCTTGTTTAACCGGTGCTGCGCTATGCGCATCACAAGAAAGCCGTGCAAACGCGGATTTTAAACAGTGAACTACAAAAAAGCTAGAAATGGTTCCAAACAACCAATTACTACAGCTTCTTGTGCTGAGGTCACTTCCCCCAAGGACAGGTAGGCTGCTCAAGGCTCCCCACTCCCACTGGTGAGCAAAGAAACTTCCTTATATCCAAGTAAGGTAATGGACAACACAGGAAGTACACCACAGCCCAGAATACAGCAATGCCTGTAAACTGGTCTAAACTAGTCGAGGAAGGCGGGAAAACAAGGATTATTTTTTTGCTTTTTGTTTTTTGGTAGAAACACACAGAAAATGCAGAAACAGTGATAAATTAGTTACACAGGCTAGCACACTTTAGTGGGCAGCCTCCACAGTTAAATTAAACAAACAAACAAGCAAACTTTAGATCAAATTCGACTAAAATGTAACTTTAAGTGCAGATTTTAAAATAATTCAGCAATCAGTTAAAAACAGTTCAGGCTCATTCAATGTAAGCTACTGAAGCTATTTCAAGTGAAAAAAAACAAAGATACTTAAATCCAGAAGGTAGTCGCTTTTCTGAGTTCCCTGCTGCTAGGACCACTCTGTAAACCCACGTGGAGCTTGTCTGAGCAGGATAGCCAGAAAAAAACGCCCAGAGGCGGATTTTAAACAGTGAACTACAAAAGAGCTAGAAATGGTCCCAAACAACCAATTACTACAGCTTCTTGTGCTGAGGTCACTTCCCAAGGACAGGTAGGCTGCTCAAGGCTCCCCACTCCCACTGGTGAGCAAAGAAACTTCCTTCTATCCAAGTAAGGTAATGGACAACACAGGAACTACACCACAGCCCAGAATACAGCAATGCCTGTAAACTGGTCTAAACTAGTCGAGGAAGGCGGGAAAACAAGGATTATTTTTTTGTTTTTTTGGTAGAAACACACAGAAAATGCAGAAACAGTGATAAATTTGTTACACAGGCTAGCACACTTTAGTGGGCAGCCTCCACAGTTAAATTAAACAAACAAACAAGCAAACTTTCGATCAAATTCGACTAAAATGTAACTTTAAGTGCAGATTTTAAAATAATGCAGCATTACTTCCTATATAATGTTTCTGACATGTCCCTAAATCACTTCATTCATCCACTATTTACGTATCATACTTCCTATATAATGTTTCTGACATGTCCCTAAATCACTTCATTCATCCACTCTTTACGAATCGTACTTCCTATATAATGTTTCTGATATGTCCCTAAATCAGTTCATTCATCCCCTATTTACGTATCATACTTCCTATATGTTTCTGACATGTCCCTAAATCAGTTCATGCATCCACTATTTATGTATCGTACTTCCTATATAATGTTTCTGACATGTCCTTAAATCAATTCATTCATCCACTATTTACGTATCATCCTTCCTATATAATGTTTCTGACATGTCCCTAAATCAGTTTATTCATCCAGTATTTACGTATCATACTTCCTATGTAATGTTTTTAACATGTCCCTAAATCAGTTCATTCATCCCCTATTTACGTATCATACCTTCTATATATTGTTTCTGACATGTCCCGAAATGACTTCATTCATCCCCTATTT
>NC_056737.1:1126262049-1126313855 GCF_019279795.1 Protopterus annectens
TCATACTTCCTATATAATGTTTCTGAGATGTCCTTAAATCACTTCCTTCATCCCCTATTTACGTATTATACTTCTTATATAATGTTTCTGACATGTCCCTAAATCAGTTCATTCATCCCCTTTTTACGTATCATACTTCCTATATAATGTTTCTGACATGTCCCTAAATCAGTTCATTCATCCCCTATTTACGTATCGTACTTTTTATATAATGTTTCTGACATGTCCTTAAATCACTTCATTCATCCACTATTTACGTATCAGACTTCCTATATAATATTTCTGACATTCCCTAAATCAGTTCTTTGATCCACTATTTACGTTCTATATAATGTTTCTGACATGTCCCTAAATCAGTGCATTCATCCACTATTTATGTATCTTACTTCCTATATAATGTTTCTGACATGTCCTTAAATCATTTCATTCATCCACTATTTATGTATCATACTTTCTATACAATGTTTCTGACATGTCCCTATTTCACTTCATTCATCCACTATTTACGTTTCATACTTTCTATATAATGTTTCTGACATGCCCCTAAATCAGTTCATTCATCCACTATTTACATATCGTACTTCCTATATGTTTCTGACATGTCCCTAAATCAGTTCATTCATCCCCTATTTACATATCATACTTCCTATATAATGTTTCTGACATGTCCCTAAATCACTTCATTCATCCCCTATTTACGTATCATACTACCTGTATAATGTTTCTGATATGTCCCTAAATCACTTCATTCATCCCCTGTTTACGTATCATACTACCTGTATAATGTTTCTGACGTGTCCCTAAATCACTTCATTCATTCACTATTTGCATATCATACTTTCTATATAATGTTTCTGACATGTCCCTAAATCATTTCTTTCATCCACTATTTACGTATCATACTTCCTATATAATGTTTCTGACTTGTCCGTAAATCACTTCATTCATCCCCTTTTTACATATCTTACTTCATATATAATGTTTCTGACATGTCCCTAAATCACTTCATTCATCCCCTATTTACGTATCATACTACCTGTATAATGTTTCTGACATGTCCCTAAATCACATCATTTATCCACTATTTACGTATCATACTTCCTATTTTTTCTTGGCCAAGCCATAAAGGAAGGAGAGAAAGAGTCTGTCGCTTTCTGGATGCATTATCATGGATATTATTAACAGAGGTACATTATCATAGCTCATTAGAATGTATTGATGCCTCCAAGTGTTTCTCTAGTTACAGTCTAGTGACAGTTGTAAGCGTCTAATATTACCTGTTTTTATTTATCCTAATACTTGTAAAACCATACCACATATAGGCTATTGAAAGATTTAATCTTAAATCTTATGTAATGGGAAGCACAACTGCACTCTTTCTTGGCCCCTTGTCTAGTACAGCTAAAAAGATAATGTTCATATACTATTTAATTATATTGACTTAATTTTCATATACCTCTAAATATCTCAGTGGAGGTGATACAGACAGACAGAAGTGTAGCTAGTTCATTTAGCTCCCTGGGCTGGTGCTATGATCCAGCACCCCACCCCCTCAGCACTTCACTATAATAAGCCATAAGGGATCAGTTTACTACAAACAAAGCAAATAATGTAACAAATAGTTGCTAAAGTTTATATCCTGCCACTACAGAGCACTTTAGCATTCAGGTTTTAGTTAAAAAAAGAAAAAAAGAATCTGCATTCAAACTGGAACCTTAGTTTGAGAGACAGCCTTACAGAACTATCTGCAAATATATAGAGCTGAGTATACTTTTCTGTATTATTCTGTATTATAGAGCTAAATTGATGGCTTAGATATCTGTTGTGTATATATATATATATATATATATACACATATATATATATATATATATATATATATATATATATAGATATATATAGATATATATATATATATATATATATATAGAGAGAGAGAGAGAACAGTATATATTTTTTGGCTTTATAATTTGCACATTCCTCACATCTGTGTTGAAACTTTTTCCCCATCCCCCCCCCCTCATTTCCTGCCTTGTCTTCAGCTATATAATTGAGCTAGTGTTGTGTGTCCTGTGAATTAACAATCTGCATTCAAACTGGAACCTTAGTTTGAGAGACAGCCTTACAGAACTATCTGCAAATATATAGAGCTGAGTATACTTAGATATCTGTTTTATATATATATATATATATATATATATATATATATGTATATATATATATGTATATATATATATATATATATATATATATATATATATATATATATATATATATATATATATATATATTTATCTAGAGAGAGAGAAAACAGTATATATTTTTTGGCTTTATAATTTGCACATTCCTCACATCTGTGTTGAAACTTTTTCCCCACCCCCCCTCATTTCCCGCCTTGTCTTCAGCTATATAATTGAGCTAGTGTTGTGTGTCCTGTGAATTAACAATCTGCATTCAAACTGGAACCTTAGTTTGAGAGACAGCCTTACAGAACTATCTGCAAATATATAGAGCTGAGTATACTTAGATATCTGTTATATGTATATATATATATATATATATATATATATATATATATATATATATATATAGCTCTATATATATATATATATATATATATATATATATATATATATCTAGAGAGAGAGAGAGAACAGTATATAATTTTTGGCTTTATAATTTGCACATTCCTCACATCTGTGTTGAAACTGTTTCTCCCCACCCCCCTCCCAGTTCTTGGTTGTAGTTTAAATTTGGTGGCTTTTGCAGTGTCCGCCCCACTGTAGATTTGATCTAAGACACTCCCCACAGGCCCATCTCTTTACCGCATTCTACGTAATTAACCCTTTCTGCACTTGCTTTTAGTCCTCTTTAATTTAATTACATTTCTTCAAACTGTGTGTGGACTAATATTGCTACATATTCAAGTGTGCCAGCTTGCACTGCATGAGAATTGTATTTACTACTGCTTTTGCTACTTTTCTGGAAAAAAAAAAAATTCATCTGCTTTTATGTTTCTTCCTACTTTATTTGGCTTTTGCGTCATCTTAAAAGTACTCAATTGTATTTATTACTGCTTGGTGTAACTCATTCTAAGCCTTTTAGTTTCAACACTTGGGCTTCAGACCAGTTGTTTTACATTGAGAGGGTTTGTGGTCTGCACTGTAGTGGCAGAACAGGTAGCTTACATCCTTCTAAGTTGGGAATTGCTGATTGAGGGCTCAGTGTCTGTTATTTTAAAAGTGTATTAATTCTGGTTTAAGCACTTGGGCTTCAGGCCAGTTATTTTACATTAAAAGGGTTCGTGGTCTGCACTCTTGTGGGAGGAGAGGCTGGACTCTGCCCTCCTGAGCTAGGAATTTCTGGTTAAAGGCTTATAGTGCCTGCATATCTGAACTGCTTCTTAATGAAATTGGTACACCTTGTTTGCTGTAGCATAGACTAGATCCAGGCCTGCTGAATCTAGCTTTGTTTGTATAACTTGAGCACTAATCCAGGCATTCTTTAAAGTATTCAATTGTATTTATTACTGCTTGGTAGTAACTTGATTAAAGTGTAGCTATCATTCTAAGTCTTTTGGATTAAGCACTTGGGCTTCAGACCAGTTGTTTTACATTAGGAAGGTTTGTGGCATGCACTGTGGTGGCAGGACAGGTAGCTTTCATCCTTCTAAGTTGGGAACTGCTGATTGAGAGCTCAGTGTCTGTTATTCCTAAAGTGTATTAGTTCTGGTTTATGCACTTGGGCTTCAGGCCAGTTATTTTACATTAAGAAGGTTCGTGGTCTGCACTCTTGTGGGAGGAGAGGCTGGACTCTGCCCTTCTGAGCTGGGAATTTCTGGTTAAAGGTTTATAGTGCCTGCATATTTGAACTGTTTCTTACTGAAATTGGTACACCTTGTTTGCTGTAGCATAGACTAGATCCAGGCCTGCTGAATCTAGCTTTGTTTGTATGCTTGTTGTTTGCTTGTTATTTCCCTGGAACGCTAATTCCACCTAAAACGCGGCTTCTCAGCACTTCTGTAGATCCCTAGTGATATATGCATTGCTTACTCTACTTATTTCCTTGTTTCACTTGAAAGAAAGTTACTGTTTGTCATTTTTGCATTTAAGTTACCTGTAACACATTGCACTTAAGTTACCTGGCATTTGCTCACTAAAGCAATTATATAAGTCAGCACTAAAAATTAAAAGCACTATGCCCTCACTCCCCATTGGCCCTTGTTTTCAATTATAAAGGAATTCCCAATATTATTCTAGCATGTCCAAAGGTCAGTTGTCAATCTCCTCTCCGGTCCAGCTGGTGAACCTGGGAATCTTGAGGCAATGTTACAACTGCCTCATGTACACAGACAACCCTCTCCTCCTCCCAACAAATTCCAACACATGTGAGAGATGCAACCATATAGCCAAACTGGAGGCTAAGCTCTCTCAACTCAGTACTGGCATAACCAGTCAAGAGGAGAAGGAAACCACACTCACTACAATTCCAGTCTCACATAGACCTACCACGACAGCAAACCAAACACATAATCACACAAAAACATACTCGAGGCTCTAAATAAAGATCTGCCTAAGCAGCAGAGACCTCCAAAGCAGACACCCAAGCAACCGCTACCCCAAAACAAAACACGTGCAACACATATCTCACAAAGCCAGTGTGCCGAACAGTCACAGCCCTTAAGGCTAAACAACACACCTGATACACTTGTAATAGGTGACTCTATCGTCAGGCACACTGACGTCCCGCTCACCAGGCTGAACAAGGAGAAGGTCACGGTGAGCAGCCTGTCGGGCGCTAGGATCCGCCACATAACACAAGCACTCAGGTCACTCCAAGGCAAGTACAAATATGACTCAGTCATTGTCCATGCTGGTGTGAATGACCTGAGACGTACCTCCCTGGACTACATGAAAAGAGACATAGAGGAGCTCCCTGAGCATGTAGCCCAGGCCGGTATGACCCTGACCTTGAGTAGCATCTTACCCTCACCAGGAATGATGCCACAATATGAAGACAAGATGATCAATTTCAACAATTGGCTTAAGTACTGGTGTCATTCAAAGGGGATCCAATGCCTGTCAGCCTGGGATGATATGCTCGACAAGCCACGATGCTTCGCTAGGGACGGCTTGCACCTGTCACCCCTGGGCTTTCGGATATTGGCAAAGGCTCTTGCTACCCCCATAGTGCCTTTTTAGGCAAGGCTCAAAAGACAAACCCACCTCCATAGGTATCACAAGGGATAAGAAACTAAGAGTAATGCTGCTCAACGCCAGAAGTCTAAACCTCAAGATGCACGCACTTGAAACTCTCCTTAGCATGGAGAACATCGATATCTGTGCAGCAACAGAAACCTGGTTCAAGGCTCCCGAGAGCACCCCAGCACTACCAGGTTATACCTCATACCATGCTTTTCAGCCCCAAAACTTGGACCGAACCACAAAAGGAGGGGGAGTATCGATATTCATCAAAGATACCCACACCTCCAGGTTGGTGGCAAAGCACGATGCATCAGAGACTATCCATGTGCAACTAACAGTGGGTAAAACTGCCTTCCAGTTTATAGCATGCTACAGGCCACCCTCCCAAACCCAGGAACCCCACTCGGCCTTCCTGAGAACACCGAAAAATATGAAGGTCTCTCCAAACACCATTATATTGGGCGACTTCAACTACCCAAACATAGACTGGGAGCATTACTCTAGCTCCAACACCCTAGCCCAAAGGTTCCTAGAATTCATAAACTCAAATGCTATGGAACAACTTGTTACCACTCCCACAAGAGGGGAAAACATACTGGACCTGATCATCACCAACATGGGGACTGTATGCTCCAGACCAGAAGTGTATCCCTCACTGGTAAGATCAGACTATAAACTGATCTCACTGGATATCCACATCCCGACCCCACCCCCTGCCCAGAAAACCACAGTGATAAACTTCTCTAAAGCAAATTTCACACTCCTCAAAACCGAGGTGGAATCCTTCAAAGCCCCCGGGCCTGTGGAAAATACGGCCCAGACCGCAGAATCCTTTATAAATGCATTCTATGAACACCTTCAGGAATGCATGGATTATGCAGTCCCAAATAAATCCAAGACCCAATCCTCCAGAGGTAGACGTCCTGTCTGGTGGACCCCAGCCATAAACAAACTATACAATAGAAGGAGGAAGCTACTACATGATAGAGCAAAATCCCAAAAAGGGAAGGCATCTCTGATCAGTATTAGCAAAAGGGCACTCATAAAATCGTCTAAGGCCAGCTTCGAGAGAAAAATTGCACAGGACACTAAGGATAATCACAAGGCTTTCTTTAGTTATGTCAGGAACCTGGGTGGGAATTCCCAGATATGCTCAGAATTAGTCCAAAATGACAAAAAATACACCGAACCCACAGACATTGCCAACATCCTAGCTGACAGGTTCAGCGCAAACTCCCCCCCCCACCAAAAGGTCAAATATCTATCCCAGCAGAGTGCTGCCCCCCTGACATCTCAGATGCTCAGGTCAGAACCGCCCTCTCCAAAGCAAAAAACACAGCATCAATGGGACCAGACGTTGTCCCGGGCTGCGTCCTACATGAACTCCAAGAAGAGCTAAACCCAAACATAAAACTGCTGTTCAGTCTCAGCCTTAGTACAGGATATGTACCCAAAGAGTGGCGTACAGTAACAGTGGTCCCTCTCCACAAAGGTGGTGCCTCAACGGACCCTGAAAACTATCGCCCCATAAGCCTGACTAGCTTGGTCTGCAAAGCTATGGAAAGGATCGTCATGGACCTCATAAATAAAGATATTGGGGACCTACAGACACTGGATCCTACCCAGTTCGGCTTTGTTATGGGCAGATCCTGCCTCTTAAACCTGGTCGACTTCTTTGAAACAGTCACCAAGGCCATTGACGAAGGGAAGGTGGTCCTCACAGCCTACCTGGACCTCGCAAAAGCCTTCGATACAATACCCCACTCGGGCATTATAGATAAGCTCACCAGCTTAAATATAAACCCCTATGTCACTAGATGGGTTGCAAACTGGCTCAAGGACAGAACCCACATGGTTAGAATTGCTGGAGCCATGTCAGACTCCAAACCAGTTACAAGTGGCGTCCCACAAGACTCAGTCTTGGGACCTCTCTTGTTCGGTATATATTTCTTGGAGGTACAGGCCAACACAGAAGCACTGTGGCTGACCAAGTTCGCAGATGACTGCAAACTGGGCGCCATAATCGACACTCCAGCCGACACAAGCATCCTCCAAAATGGCCTCATAGAAACAGACAACTGGTGCCAGAGCCATGGCCTCAAGCTAAACGCCAAAAAGTGTATAGTCATCCCCTTTGGCAAAAACAAAGTGCCCACAAATTACCACATAGGTGGTAATCCATTAAGTACAGAAGAAGTAATTAGGGACCTGGGGGACCCAAGTTGATAGCAATCTCTCATTTGACAACCACGTGGCCAAAGTGGTTAGAAAAACATTTTATATAGCCCACCTAATCATGAAGGGATTCACATCTATATTAGGGGAGGTCATCGTGTCTCTTTACTCATCCCTCATCAGGCCCATAATCGAGTAGAATGCCCCTTTTGGGATGTACCTTACCAAACACCTGCAGCAACTGGAAAGTCCCCAAAAGTACCTCACCAAGAGGATCAAAGGCCTCAAACAGATGCCATATGCTGCCCGGTTAAAGAAACTCCAGCTCTACTCAGTGGCATACCGCCTGCTCAGAGGCAACCTGTGTCTGATGTATAAAGCCATGTCCCAACCGGAATTAAGGGACATGCTGCACCTCAAAAAATCCAAATCCCATCGAGCTACACGCTCGAGAGACTTGAACCTCAGCACTGAAATAAATAGGATATGCTGGAGGGACAGATTCATAACCCAGAGGCTCCCTTCACTCTGGAATAAAATCCCAGTCCAGGTTAGGCAGAGTCCCTCATTGACTCTCTTCAAGAGGAATCTTGATGAGTGGATGGGAGATCGTAGGTTTTCCCCGGGTATCACTTCTGTGTCACTGTTAGACAGAGGCACAGTATACTAACCTCGAAAAAGGGCATAGCAAAATTAATTTAAAATGGGTGGCGAAAGCCAAACATACTCTGGCTAGGCTTTTAAATGCCCTAGGGCAGATAGCCTAGTATGAACATATGAACCTATGAACATTTTTGTACTTTTTAACTGTAGGAAACTGTTTGCTACAATCTAGCAAGCAATTACTATAGTTATAGTTTAGACTACACACTGAGTCCTACAGCACTCAGGTATGACCTCAAATGCAATACTAGCTTTTAAGTGCTGGTATTACATTAAACAGCTATCAATCGGGATCAGCTTATCGCATCTCCCAACACTTTGTGCCCACATCTGTTGCCCCTCTTGCCCCACCCTAGCTACACTACTGCAGACAAAACTACTTATCCTCATTTAAAAGCACACAGATGAATGAACAAAATGCTTCCGACAGTATGTGTATAACTTGAGTGGTAACTGAGATAGTGTATGTTTACAAAATATCACAAAATTAATATTTGCTGTGTTTATTGTAACCTATAGAATCCAGTTTAAGACATAATCTAGTGAATGCTACAGCTGTAAAGTTTGTGTGCTTAACAATTTTCCGTTTCCTCTTTTTTAAGTAAACTTATGGTTCCTAAAATGTAAACATTTGTTTGAAATGTGAGATCATAAATTGATGTTGTCAAAAAGCTCAGGCTGCAGCCATTAGAAGTTAAAATACAAACTTCCGGATCTCCAGTGGAGAGAATGAGTAATGGAAATATATCATTTTTCTACTTTTCCCCTGTGTCGAGAGTAAGGGCTTGCAACTAACAAGACAGACACTTTTCGAAAGAATTGCAGGCTGCTTTGTCTTTTGCCATCAGGCATTCCAGTGACGAATGCTGCAGTCAAAGCTGTAGGAGCGGCTACAGCTAATGCTTTCTTCAAGAAGGTATTTGTTACATACATTTACTCTGTAGCCAATTAATCTTGATGCATATATTTACCAAGGTTTACTGTTTTTGTCTCACTTCAGGAGTTGGGTTTCACTGCTTCAAGACTCAGCCTTTTGAGCTTTGTCCATAGATCAGTGATGGCGAACCTATGACACGTGTCAGAGGTGACATGCCACAACATTTTGGGTGACACACCAGTGTTCACCAACACCCGAGTTACCAAAGAAATTTGCATTTGTTGCTTGTGTGAAGTGCATTGAATTATAGGAGCCAGTTCAGCAACACTCCTGCAGATGTAAGGAAGTTATTAACCTCAAAGACTATTTTGGTATACTGCAAAGGGCAAGTAGTCTGTATTTCTAGGATTTTGCTGTTTTACATTCCACTCAACTGTCCCTCTTAATCCTTCCTAAAACTGGAAACATTTTAAACTTAATAATGACAATAATTTGATTTATATACTAATTTTACTTCAGAAAATGTATAATCTGAAGTAGGATTGTTCATTTGTCAGCAACCTGTGGGTTACGGATCCGATATCGGATCCGAGCCGGCAACTTGTTTCAAGCTAATGGATCCGCGCTCCTAGCTCCTCCCTTCACCCATAATCCCCTGCTAACCCTCCATGACCTCTGATCTAGTTTGCCGCGCTTGTGATGGCTGGATCCTTTTTGAGCTCTGTCAGATAAGTGGAAAAAGTTAACTTTTTCTAATTATTTTTAGTCAGGAAATTCTTTTTTAGTTTAAAGTAATACTTCTAAAGTGTGTCTGAGTTAGGTTCCTTATTTTTTAATTAATACCCTCCCTTCGCTGGTCGCTATTGTGTGAGTGTTTGTTGAGTGTCTTTTGGGGCCTGTGTGTGTGTGTAGTTGTTTTTCTTTCTTTTTTAGTTTAAAAAAAAAAAAAAAAAAGGAATGGCTGAGGCCCCAAAAGCCATATTTTCTAAATGTACCGAGTGTGGCCATAAGCTCTCCCCGGCTGATGGCCACACTCGGTGCGTTCGGTGCCTTGGGGTTGAACACCTCACCTCGGGCTGTACTATCTGTGCAGTGTTCAACCCCAGGGCACTGAAAGAACGGAGGTCGAAGCTGGTCCTGGTGGGACTTCTACCCCCGGATTCAGCTTTGGCCTCCGCTACCTCTGCTGCTCCCGTGGCTCCATCACAGCCTGTGGTGGTTGCCACTCCTGCCCCCCTGCCTCCGACTGGGACTCAAACTCCCGCTAAAGTGTCGGAGGACAGGGAGGCCAGGAGGGAGAAACGGAGGGAGAAGCACCACAAGCGGTGGGCCGAGACCTCCGTTTCGGCCCCGCCAGCTAAGCGGGCTTCTCCCTCCACTGCTTCTAGGTCTCCTCCTCCTCAGCTCCGATCCCCTTCTTTCTCCCCGGGGCCCGAGGAGGAGGAGACCCGATCTTCGTCGAGGTCATCGAGGCGGCATTCCAGGCCTGCCTCGGTGGCCTCTTCGAGATCCACTTTCAGCTTATCAGATGCAGACTTGGACTGGATGATGCGAAGGTTCATCCAGGCCCAGCTGCAGATGGGAGTGCTCTTGCCTCCCCCCCCTCAGGGGGGGAGCTCGACACCTTTTTTCCACCTAATTGCTCCTTCTCCGACCCGCTACCCGCACTCAGAGCCGAGCAGCTTTGGAGCCGGGGGTGGGTCGGCGCCGACAGTACTTGGTACTTCGGATCTGACCCTACCCTCGAGTCTGTCGGATCCGACCTCTCAGAGCCGTGGTCCGAGCTTCGGATCTGGGGGATTCAGTGTGCCTTCGGCTCCATCCAGGTCGGAGCACACTGGTCCCTCGGATCCGACGGTCTCGGCGCCGGCTCCGAGTGGGAGCCGACTTTCGGATCCATTGGAGAGTGGCTCTCCCTTGGCATTCGATGTTGTGGAGAGGGCTCTGTTGAGAGCATCCGGACCCCCGGTCCTTGCATCGACTCCTCCCTGCATTCCCTCTCTGCTGGGCCAGGCTTCCATCACCCGGCCAAAGGGACAGCCTGCTTCGATGTCACAGATAGTTCCATTGGAACAAGATGTTGCTGGCGAGGCCTCCTCGGACAGTCCCGAGGAAGCTCCCGCAAGCATAAGTGCAAAAGGAGGCACGTGGACTCCCCTGAGTCCTTAACCAAGGACACGGACTTGGAGGAAGGGAAGGCTCCCCAAGATCACCCCCTGAGGATGTCTCCTTTGGAGACATCATGGAGATGCTTAGAATCAGAGGTGGGTGGTCTGCCCCCAAGTCTTCCTCTGACGAGTCTGTGTTTCTGGAGGCATTCGAGGCAGGCCCGTCTACCTCCTGGGTGTCCCCTCCAGCTGACCCCCTGGTGGACCTCATTACCACCAGGGCATGGAAGGATCCGGACACCGTGGAGCCAATACCGAAGCGACCGGATAGGATTCTTAGCCCCCCCTCAGATCGGTCACATTGGAGTAAGGGCCCCCCTGTAGATGCCATGTTGACGGCGGCAGCCACAAAGAGGGAATTGGCTCAGGAGAGTCCCTCAGTCCATCCACAGAGCAAAGAGTCCAGTTTGATGGATCGCTTAGGGAAGCGAGTCTTTAGTTCAGCGACCTTCTCAGTAAGGTCCCTGAACTATATGGCACATGTCATCAGGATGCAGCGGAATCTTATCAAAGAATACGCTGCATCCCCCCCTGAGTCCATGTCGGAGGAGGATAAACAATTGTACTCCACCCAAATGGCCACTCTGAGATCTATTTCAAACACCTCTATGCGGCTGTTGTCCCACGCCACAGAGGGAGCCGCTAGGGCTAGCGGAGCAGGCCTAGTCATGAGACGTCAGGCCTGGCTCCGTCATTGCGACTTTACGGAGCCCTTTAAAGCGTCCTTCGCGAATGCCCCCTTTGATGGTTCTGCCCTTTTTGGCAAAACAGTTCGCAAGACACTTGTCCAGAGTGAGAAGGACGGGAAGACGTTGTCTGCCATCGGAGTCCGCTTCTCTGCTCCCCAGCGGTCCTTTTCAAGGAACCAAAAGGGTCAGAAGAAGATGTGGTTCCGGAAATCACAACATTCCCAACCAGCTCCGGACAACCAGTCCTACCGTGGCAGAGGTGGACAGGGAGGACGTCACCCCAGGGGCAGAGGGGCTCCGAGAAATTTTGGGTCCAGAGAACCTTTCTCTGAGCGGCCCGCGCAGCAGCCCTGAGGGGTTGCCTGGCTGCTCCACTCTGGAGGCAGTCGGGGGGCGTTTTTCGAAACATCTAGCGGCATGGGAGTCCATCACAACAGACCACTGGGTGCTTCGCATCATATCCAGAGGATACAAAATACCAATTCTTCATGTCCCCCAATCCAAGAACCTCCCCGATGTACCACCCAATCACAGGGAGGCCGCAGCTGCAGAAATACAGCAGCTGCTAAGAAAAAGAGCCATCCAGCCCATCCCCCAAGACCAGCTCGGATTAGGGTTCTACTCCAGGTTCTTTTTGGTGCCAAAAAAGACGGGGGATCTGAGACCCATTCTAGACCTTTCCCGCTTGAACCTGTCAGTAACCAAGGAAAAATTCCGAATGGTCACTCTTCAATCTATCCTCCCCCATTTGAGGGAGAACGATTGGATGTGCTCCATAGACCTCAAGGATGCGTATTACCACATCTTAATGGACAAACGATCCAGGAGGTTCCTTCCCTTCTGGCTGGTAGCCAGTCACTACCAGTTCAGGGTCCTTCCCTTTGGCCTCACCACAGCCCCCAGGGTGTTCACCAAAGTGTTAGCAGTGATTGAGGCCCACCTGAGACTCCAGGGAATTCAGGTCTTCCCGTACCTGGACGACTGGCTCCTGACCGCACCAACAAGGCATCTACTTTGCTCGGCCAGAGACTTCTTTCTCCATCTAGCCCCACAACTAGGCATTACTATCAATGTCGGCAAATCTCTACTGGCTCCAACACAGATCATAGAGTTCATAGGTGCCAGAATAAACACCAGAGATTTGCGAGCCTTCCTAACTGCCGAGAGAATCAGAAATCTACAACTTCATGTGCGGGCTATCCTTCATTCAGAGGCTTCACCAGCGGAATTGATCCTGAGGGCACTAGGCTCCATGGCGGCAGCGATTACACTCCTTCCATGCGCCCGTTTGAACATGCGAGTCCTGCAATGGACTCTGTTAGTGCAATGATCCTTCCTATCCCTTCCTCTCCACCATCCCATTGCTATCAGCAAGGCTTGCAGGAGGGCGCTACTATGGTGGCTCCAAGCATCGAACTTCCATATGGGCCGTCCCTTCTGCACCTCTCCCCCTATTGCCACGGTGACCACGGATGCTTCCTGCCTTGGGTGGGGGGGGCATTACACAGGCAGGACAGTCCAAAGCATGTGGAACGATACAGAGACCTCCCTGCATATCAACGTTCTGGAGATGAGAGCGGTGCTGTTGGCGTTGCAAGCACTTCAGAGCTTCCTCCCCGCAGGAACGATTGCAATTCACTCGGACAACATGTCAGTGGTCTGGTATATCAACAAACGGGGGAACCAGATCTTATCCTCTTTGCCGCAAAGCCATGAGAGTGTGGGAATGTGCGATCTCCACCAACCGCTTTCTGATTGCAACGCACATTCCGGGGAGGACCAACATCCTAGCAGACAAGCTCAGCCGCACCCTTCTTACCCCTTACGAGTGGTCTCTCAATCCTCTAGTAGCGAAGCAGATATTCGCAACATGGGGGCAACCCTGCTGCGATCTTTTTGCATCTCCATCAAACGCCAAATGCGACAATTTCTTCGCTCTAATCCCCCCACCAGGGGAATCTCCAAGAGACGCTCTGGTGCATGCTTGGCCACCCGGTCTACTCTATGCCTATCCTCTTCTTCCAATGATGATACAACTCTTACAGAAAGCCTCGCGGTTGGGGAGCAAAATGATTCTCATTGCCCCATTCTGGCCTCGACAAATTTGGTTCCCTTACCTGTGGTCTCACCTTGTGAATCACCCTTGGATTCTAGATCCCATTCCGGCTCTCATCTCCCATCCATTGGACTTGCCAACTCCAAACCTGGACAATCTGAAACTGACAGCTTGGTTGCTCCAGTTCCACTCCTAGTTAGGACTCCCGGTATCTCTTCACCAGTCAAAGCCATCCTCGTGGCAGCAGATAAGCGCTACACCAGGAAAATGTGTCACAGTAAATGGAAACGTTTTTCCATCTGGGCGGAGCGATCTAGATCCCTTTCTGGCTCCTCTTCCATCCATTTTAGACTTCCTAACTGAACTCTTTCAAGAAGGCGCTAGTTGTTCAACTGTCAAAGTGCAATTGGCAGCCATTTCTCATTATCATGTGGGACATGATACAGGGCCCTTGATGTCAGCTAAATTGTGTAAAACCTTTCTCAAGGGTACCTTTTACTTAGACCTCCTGTAAAAGAAGCCGTACCCCATGGGATCTTACTTTAGTTCTTCAAGCCTTGACTGCTCCACCATTTGAACCCGCTGCTTCAGTGGATCTCAAATTCTTGTCATGGAAAACAGCATTCTTTGTAGCCATTACTTCAGCGAAAAGAGTGTCGGAACTTCAGGCTCTTTCTGTAAAGCCTCCATACCTGATTTTTCACCCTGATAGAGTGTACCTCAGGATCAATCCCTCCTTTCTTCCCAAGATAGCATCAGAAACCAACATAAACCAATCCATAAATTTACCGTTTTTCTTCCCTAAATATCAAAATAAGGGTGAATACAAGCTGCACTCATTGGATGTTCATAGGCAGCTTCGTTTTTATACTCATAGGACGGCTGGCCATAGACAATCTGACCAGCTGTTCGTTTCCTTTGCCAAATTTAACTTGGGGAAAGCTATCTCTAAAGTATCTTTATCTCGCTGGATTTCCCAATGTATCCTACTGGCTCATCAAGCCTCGGGTAGACCCACACCAGAAGGAGTTCGTGCTCATTCCACTCGCTCCATTTCTACTTCTGCGGCTTTCAAGTCTAGAGTTCCTTTGGATGATATTTGTTCTGCAGCCACTTGGGCTTCATCTCATACCTTTATCAACCACTACAAGCTAGACCTGCTTTCTAGAGGAGAGCATCCTTTGGCTCTCGGTGCTCGTAATATCCTTCCATGATGGCCACCCAGGGTGCAGGTAGCTGGGGACTCTGTCCCACAGGTTGCTGACAAATGAACAATCCTACTTCAGATTTAGAAGTTATGTACTCACCATAACGTTCCATCTGAGTAGGTAGTTCATTTGTCTGCAACCACCCCCCCCCCTCCTTCCCCCTGACCTTCTTCGGATCTATTAGTTTTTAGATATCCTTTGTTGGATATATATTGAGAGGCAAACTCGATCTGAGGTCATGGAGGGTTAGCAGGGGATTATGGGTGAAGGGAGGAGCTAGGAGCTCGGATCCATTAGCTTGAAACAAGTTGCCGGCTCGGATCCGATATCGGATCCGTAACCCACAAGTTGCAGACAAATGAACTACCTACTCAGATGGAACGTTATGGTGAGTACATAACTTCTAATTAATTCACATTCATTTTTTTTCTGTCAGTGTCTCGAATTAATAGTACTAGTAGTTTAAAACTGTCCAAGTCTCATATTTCTAGACTTGTCCCTGATTCTGTTGAGATTTATCCCTGTTGTACTGACAGCCATGCTGTTTTATTTATTTTTATTTTTTTATTTAATTAATTAATTTTATTTTGTTGTTAATTTTTGGGGGGGGGGGTTGACATGCAAGAAGAGTCAAGTTTGGCATTTTCCGAATTTTTGACACGCTGAACCCAAAAGGTTCACCATCATTGCCATAGATAGTCCTTTAGGTCTTTCCACACTGTTAGTTTACTGTTTGGGAAAGGGGAGGAGTTCTTCAGTGTTAGATGTAACAGATCCATTCTTAACTGTATCAGTTGGTCTTCAAAAGGACCTTCATCAGTGGATCAGAAATACTCTCCCATCACTCCTTGTGGATGGTCAAACATCATTCGCTGTTTGAGTTCCCTTTAAGTTAAGCAAGTATATACATGTGTATTATTTGTTAGCAGTGTAGGTGTTCATTCATTATTGTTATTTCCTGATTTTTCAAGAAATCCTTAGTTGTGGCTGAAGGCACGCTGGGGGTACTTTGTTGTTGGGCATAATTGTCTAACTCATGACATCACAGGGTTCACAAGGTTGCACCTCTGAGCACTGACTCTTTCAAAAACAGACAAATTCTGATTGCTTTTGTGTAGATATGCTGCTACAGCAAAATGTTATTTCCAGTTGATATTATATTTTGTTATGACACAGCATCTCTGATTCACTAGGTAGAGATAAAGGCTGGTATTCATAGTTCGTGGCTTTGCATTTTTGTAGTGGTAATCCATGAAGAGTGGCGCTAAGTTGATATGCAAACTGCTGAAGGGGTCACTGGGAGAAATGTTTCATTTTTATGTCATAGATCCATGCTTGTGCATACATGAGCAGAATACTGAAGGAGTTGTTGGGGGAAATGTTTCATTTTGGTGCTTGTACATACTTGGAACTTATTGATGAAGGGGTCAGTGGGGGAAGTGATTTATTGTGGTGGTTGTGCATACTTGGACAAACTTCTGAAGGGATGGCTCAGTGGAATTTGTCCAATATGTTGTTTATTTATTCTGATTTTTCTAATTATTTTCCGGGAAGAGATAAAAAATGCACTTTTTTATTGGTAGACCAGTCTGACTTGCTCTTTTTCTTTTGTTGTCATGCATTTAAATCTAGACCTTATAGAGGGGGCAAACGTTTCTTAAGATGCAAAAAATGTTTCAGGCGAATACTCTGGCCTTGGGAATTTTTTTTCCTTAATGACTCCTTACATCGCCCCATGCAGCTGTAGCAGGGGGATTGTGTACCCTTTTACTTTTTGTATCTCATTGTCTACTCCCATCTCAGAATCCTTTTTGGAAGAGGGCAGAATCTCAATATGTGTACAAAACAGGAAGTATTTTTCTGTAAATGTTTAGATAGTGTGTTTTGGAGTTGGATTACAAGACATAGTTCTTGTCAGTGTCCCACTATTAACGTGTTTCAATGGTGAGAAGTCCCTTTTGAATAGAAAGGAACCTATTTTACACAAAATACTAAGGAAGGTGATTATAAAGGTGGGTCCGTCTTTCTACAAGTTCCAGGTGATTCTATGATAACACTTTGTAAGGCATGAATTGGAATTGTGCTTGAATGTGAAAAAAATAATTCTGAAACTGAAGAGGGCTTTACCTTTTATCTTTTTACATAACATAATTAGTTCAGAGATTGGTGCACCTCTGGGAAAGTGAACCCACATTGTTTGAATGGATTTTTGCACAAATTTGCTGTCTTCATAGTTTTTCCCCGTTAAACTGAAGGAAGTAGGTCTCTGACATCAGTCTTAGATTTCTCTAATCTGAACTAATATCTCAGAGTCAGTAAAGGCAAAGTGGTACTTATTCAGACAATCTTGTATCTTCTTGTACATGGAGCCTAAGTGACTATTATAGATGTGAAAGACATTTACTGGAATATTCGCATATTACATCATCATAAAAGGTTGTTGTAGTCTCCAGTTCAAGAACATGGAAGTTCGGCCATTGGCCAATTTTCATTGCCCTCTGTGTTCTTCTAATGGAGGAGCATGTCTTCTGTTCAGGAAGATCCTGGCTCTGAATTTTGAGGAAGGTTCTGAAACCTGATGAACATCTAAAATGCCACTTTGAGCGAATGCATACAGATGACGACACAACATCTGATCCTCACAGAACTACAAACTATTAAGGTTCATCCTTTCTGCTGCTTAAGCATGTCTGCAATCAGGTCAGTCTGGAAAGTTCCATACAGGCTCCAAGTCATAGCACATACAGCAGACATGAAGTGACAGTCACCCATCAGATACTGGATTTTGGGACATAACCTTGTAGCTTCTTGTGCTGTAACTTCAGTAGCAAATGGGCCACAGGGTCAGCCCACTCTTTGAGTGACATGACCCTGACAAGAAGCCTAAAGCAGTCTAAAGAAGTGTATAGTATGATTCCACTTATTCTTATTAGAGGTAATATGTAATTATTGACCATTAAATAGGTAAGGCCAATCTGTAACCAAATGGGATAGGTTATTTCAAGCAGAAAAAAGGGAAATTGGCTAGGCTTACGTTGACCCACAAGGACAGCTAGTCTAGTACTTACCTGTGAACTTGTAAAGCAAGTGGAAAGCAGTGGACACATACCAAGCAGTCATTGTGTCATGGACATATCTGGATGAAAGCCACCATAGCCAGTGTCGCTCCTTATGTTCAGAGATGACATGGAGCACAATAAGCACAATACAACCCATGCTGCACAAGAGTCACAACAACCAGTGTCATGTCACATGTATAGTGAAGATATTTGGCACATCTGAAAACAGTTGTATTGTAACCACATTGCCCATAATGTCCTATGAAGATTTGTTATGCAATAGGCACTGCATAACCTGATATGTACAGGATCTATTGCATTTGGCATTACCAGAGAAGTGGACTGAAGACATACCATGCATGGAATGCCCCATGACATCAACTATATCCAAGCCATGGCACAGAGCATGAAATAATTTAGTGAAAGAAATCAAGTACTATGATAGCAGTATTTAGTGAAAGGTCAGTGCAGTAAGCATTATCAGAATATAATTACTATGGCTACAGAGTAAAAGAGTTGGCAAATACATTCCTGGTATATTACAAGTATTACTTTGGTAAGTATTTTTTTCCATTCTTGGAAATGCATGTGGTTTAGATGGTTACTGTTCCTTGTAATTGAAAAGTATGTTTATAGAACTAATGATTTCTGAAATGCTGTTTTATTTTATATCAGACGACAATCCAGCCAAAGTGCCCAATGAAGAAATAGCCCATTGTCCTCATAAAATTGGAAGTACACCTTGGGTAACATTTCAAAACAACTGCTACACTTTCCAGATCAATCAGAAGAGGTGGCGGAACATTAATCTAAAAGAAGCTCATATTGCCTGCAAAAACATAGGTAAGTACAGTACAGCACATGTCAATTTTTTTTTATTCCACACTTGATGAATTCTTAAGCCCACACTGGACATTGCGTTCTAAAATGATGTTAGTATCTCATCAGATGGCATGCTCTTAAACCAGGTGGCTGTGGGTGTCAAACAAACGTCAAGTCCATAGATTCATATTCCATTACTCTGTAGTACTTCATATAGGCATACTGTACCCCTGAGGTGCCATTTTTCAGATACCGTATTAAACTGAGGTAGCATCTGCCTGATTAGATGGTAGTTCTGATGGTGTTTTAAGATCCGTGCCACTTGTCAGTAGATGAGTAGAGGGAATTTTATTAAAATTATACAATAAAACACCTTTCAGCTGCAAATCACATGCATAAAATAACTAATGTGTGTGTACTAGCAAGCATTTAGTATTTTCTTATAAAAATGTTATGAAAGTTCTGGTCAGTGCAATATAGCTTTAATTTGGATGAGAACTTCTCCAGAGAAAGGGTTCTGCAGGTGGTAAGGTACAGATAAATATAGCTCATCTTGCTTGTTAAGTTATTTGCAGAGAACTTCAGACTCCTTGGTTCAAATGTAGATGAGAAAAAGAGAAAAAATTCTGCTTTTGGTGTACGCTTTTCTACTCCTCAGTGGCCTTACTCCAGGAACCAAAGGAGTGGGAAGCTATGGTTCAAAAAGTTCCAAGGGCCTTTCCAGGTCTCACATGGTAACAACTCCTCTCGAGGCAGAGGGGGGGAGTTACAGTGGAAGACGCCATGCTAGAGGCAGAGGTGGCCCGCAAAATCAGGGTTCCGGGGATTCGTTCCCTGGTAACTCCTACCAGTGCTCCTGAAGGGAGGCCCGATTGCCATCCTCTGGAGGCAGTCGGGGGATGACTATCCTTGCACCTTCCTGTCTGGCTGACGATAGCAACCAACAATTAGGTGCAGAGGATTATAGCCAGAGGCTACAATATCCCCTTTTCCAATCATCCCATTCAACTAAAGAGAATCCCAGACGTTCCACCCAGTCATAGGGATGCAGCAATTTTAGAAATACAAAAATTGCTCTAAAAAATGTCATCCAGACATTCCCACGAGACCAGAAAGGATCCAGAATTTACTCAAGATTCTTTTTAGTGCCAAAGAAAACAGGAGACTGTCAACAAACCAAATTCCGGATGGTCACTGTACGGTCTATTCTTCTGTTCTTAGGAAAAGACAATTGGATGTGCTCAATAGATTTTCAGGATGCGTATTATCGCATAAAAATAGACAAATGCTCCAGAGCCAGTCATTACATGTTCAGAGCTCTGCCCTTTGGTCTCATCACAACCCCCAGGGTGTTCACCAAATACATGGCAGTGGCAGCAGCCAACTTCAGACCGCAAGATTTCCGGGTGTTTCCATACTGGCTCATTGCTGCAACCACCAGGCATCTGCTGCTGTAAGCAAGAAACTACATTCTTCAAACTTGCTCTTCACTGGGGATCACAGTAAAGTATGAAAAAACCCATTTAAAGCCAACACAGCATTTAGAGTTCATAGGAACGGTGTTAGACATACGCACCTGTATTGCTTCTCTTCCCCAAGAAAGACTTCAGAGAATAAGATTCCAAGTCAGCCTGATCATTCACAACAGAACAGTGACAGCAAGACTGTTATTACAGGTTCTAGGGTCTATGGCAGCCACCATCACTTTAGTTCCCCTTGTGTGGTTTCACATGGGAATTCGACAATGGCTGTTAGCATCATAATAGTCATTCCTGAGCCATCCTATGTCAGATCAAATTCTAATCACCAATTTATACAAGAGGGACCTGAGTTGGTGGCTTCATTCCAACGAGATTCTATTGGGCCGTCCATTTGTTCCACCTCATCCCCAAGCCATCCCAGATATTGTGGGGGGGGGGCATTATCTGGGAAAGGCAGTCCAAGGCACTTGGTCTCAGTTAGAGGCCAATTTGCACATCAGTGTTCTAGAGATGAGGCCAGTGCTCCTGGCGTTGCAAGCATTCCAAGAAGTCCTCCCCTCAGGAACGATAGCGATCCAAACAGACAACATGTAAGTGGTTTGGTACATCAGCAAGCAAGGGGGAACCAGATCTTCTCCTCTTTGTTGAGAAACTCTCAGGGTATGGCGAGCAATTTCATCCAGCCGCTTTCTAATAGCAACGCATACTCTGGGGAGCTCCAATGTGATTGCAGATAAATTGAGCAGGAGCATTCTGATGCCTCACAAGTGGTCTCTAAACCCTTTGGTGGTGGAAAGGATATTCCGTCTATGGGCCAGCCCTGCTGTGATATCTTTGGTTCCCTCTTGAACAAAAAGTGCAGTAGCTACTTTGTCCTGATCCCCCCTCCGAGGGAGTCACAGAGAGATGATCTCCTTCACAACTGGCCCCCAGTCTACTATATACCCTTCCCCTGATTCCTCTCATTTTCCAATTTCTGAAGAAAGCCAACAGGTTGAAGAACAGAATAATTCTCATTGCACCCTTTTGGCCTTGACAAATATGGTTCCCTTTCTTTGGCCTCACCTAATTCAGAAACCTTGGATACTGGACCCAGTTCCAGACCTATTGTCCCATCCTGATGGACATACTCGTCCAAATCTTCATAATCTCAAGTTCACTGCATGGCTTCTCCAATTCCCATGATAGCCAGACATTCTAACCTTACCACTGCAGTTCAGCATATGATTCTAGCCTCCCACAAACCTTTGACTAGACGATTATAGAGCAGCAAGTGGCAAAAATTTTCAAAATGGGCTACAAGACAGTAATCTTGACCCATATTCTGCACCAGTTTATATGGTCTTGGAATTTTTGGTATCACTTTTTGATGCAGGGGCGTCCACTTGGACTGTAATAGTACATCTAGCTGCACTTTCAAATTTTCATAATGGTCTAGATAATTTGTCTCTAATGTTCCACAAGCTTTGTAAAGCCTTTTTGAAA
Source organism: Protopterus annectens (assembly GCF_019279795.1). Taxonomy (NCBI): domain Eukaryota; kingdom Metazoa; phylum Chordata; order Ceratodontiformes; family Protopteridae; genus Protopterus; species Protopterus annectens. The sequence goes on from NC_056737.1 coordinate 1,126,283,937, forward strand.
GGAACATTATTATTGAGGCCTCCATACAGGAATCCTTCTGCACCTTGGGGCCTCAATTTAGTCCTACAATCTTTAATTAGTTCCCCTTGTGAACCATATGCAAGTTGTGAATTGAAACATTTGTCATGGAAGACCTTATTATTAATTGCCATTACCTCCGCTAGGAGAATATCGGAGTTACAAGCATTATCTCGCAAACCTTCTTACCTGGTCTTTCATAAAGACAGGGTGTCTATAAGAATAAATTCTTCCTTTTTACCAAAAGTAGTTTCTGACACTAATATCAATCAATCTATACAACATCCCGTATTTTTCCCAAATTTTCAAACAAAGGTGAATATTGTCTGCATTTGCTGGTTATTTACAGACAATTGCATTTTTACCTTCACAGAACAAAGGAATTCAGACAATCTGATCAGTTGTTTCTTTCTTTTTCTTCTGCTGCTTTGGGCAAACCAGTTTCTAAGGTTACTTTGGCTAAATGGCTCAAGGACTGCATAGCTTTAATGTATAACAAAAGGGAAAGTGCAACTGCCGTGACCTATAAAAGCACATTCTACGAGGGCAATAGCCACTTCTGCAGTCTTCCATGCCAGTGCTTCTATGGATGATATATGTGCAGCGGCTACTTGGGCATCCCTGCATACCTTTGTTACTCATTGCAAGCTGCTTCTGGTCTCTAGGGGATGAACATCATTTGGTTCAATGGTGCTCAGGAATATACTTCCATGAGACCTCCCAAGATTTCATTAGCTGGAGACTCCATCCCACAGTCAAGGATTACATGAAGATTGACAACATCAGATAAAGAAGTTATGTCTTACCATAACTTTCCATCTGTGTTGTCGATCTTCACTTATCCTTGACTTTCCACCCTCCTTCCCCCTGCCTTTCAGGTTTCTTGGTGGAACGGCAATATCCCAACAGTGAATATTATCCCCTTATGAATACACATATGGCACCTGATATGTGATTTCCTGTCTGTCACTGTCTTATGCAAATTTCAGTCAGAGGTAACCTTGAGTGGAACATGCTGGGTAAAGCTAAGCTTGAGAGTTTTTGGAATGCACGAGCTGGAATAACAGCCAAGTCAGTTCCAAGATACTGAACCGAACCCACAGTCAAGGATAAGTAAAGATCAGCAAGTTGCAACATAGATGGAATGTTATGGTAAGACATAACTTCTTTTTTTAGGGAGTATAACGAGTTGGGCAATTTTAAAAATTCCCTACATAGCACTGTTTCAGAACATTGGGTGAACAAATAGCTGCAGGTAAGGAAATATTTCATCTGAGCTGGGTACAGGATCTCAATTGCTTAGATATAGTAAGGCTTTATTGAGTTTAATTCTGTTGGCTGGCTGCCAAAAAAGCAGTTATTAAAAATGGAAATTAAAGTATACACCTGCTGTATTTGAGATATTGAATATTATATAAAAAAAAAAAAAAAACTGGAAGAGGAATCTTTAGAGGAAGGAAGGAGCAAAGTACATAGAAGTGAATGGGAATTATGGGAACAATATATGCATGATGTTCAGGAGGAGGAGTGAGGCTTAAGGGAAGGCAGGAATTCAGCAGTGTTTTTGCTTGTAATGTTGGACTGATGATAATAGCAAAGAAAATATATGTGATGCATATTGTATTTAAATGGAAAATGTTAAAATGGTTTGATCTGATGTTTTTAATCATTCATTCGTTACTGATGGGGAACCGAGTTGACCTTATAACAAGCTCATGCCAGCCAAAAAACTCTCGAGCCAAGCTTTATCCATAGTGCCCCTCTCCCAGGTTACCCTGTTACCCATGGTCTCATTTGCCAAGTAGCCATCAAGACGTGTCAAGCCAGCTCTCAGCTAAGTACTTTAAAAAGTTATTATTCTAAAACTTTTTTCTACAGATTTTCTCTTTTTTACTTTGATAATACCCTTCTTCTATTAGTCGTTAAGCTTTGACCCCATATTAAGTGTTTTCTCCTGCTTTTCTTGCGAACTTGGTAATCTCAAGTACCATTGTTGGTACAGGCCTCCCTCTCTCTACCTTCTTTCTCCTTACCTCTTGAGGTAATCTTAATACCATTGTTGGTATCCCTTCCCTTTTTTTTTATAAAAAGAAAATGCTCCTCTATCTGTCTGTATCCTATCCTTTTGCTATAGAGTTTATATTGGTGCTTCTTTTCTGCTGTGATTATTGATACTTGTTAGATTATTGACTCAACTTGTTTTCCGCCATGTCAGAGAAAAATAGGACAACAGATTTTAAGCAATGTGACCAATGTGATCGCAAAATGCCTAATTCCAACACCATGTTTCTTGTGTATATTGTCTGGGTGTCCCTATCTGTTCAGCCTCCTTGTGACATATGTAAAAGGTTCAGCTCTTGTACCCTAAACGAGAGGAAAAACAAGTTGATACTTAAGGGCCTTTTAAAAACACCTTTCTCAGAGGCTATTTCTGGGTCGGAGGGCACATCCCCTCCGAAGAGAGAACACAAAAAAAAGATCTCACTCTGTTCCTTCCTCACCCTCTGGTGATAGGAAGTATACCCAAATTGCTACTGACCACTTGGGCTTCAGGGCATCAACTGCCCTCCACGGCACCGCCTTCGGTACCTAAGCTACATATTTCCACTTTGGTACCGTTTTCAATAATTTTGAAACTAGCACCAGTCACAGCAGCAGCAATTTCTACAGCACCAACTGCGGCTCCAATTTCTGTTCCACCTTATTCGACACCAACAATAATTAATCCAGCACAGGACACTTTCCCCCACCCCCTACATGTTACTGGTCTTGAGACCATGGTGCCGATAGGACAGTCAGCTCTGACCCGATACTCGCCCACGGCAGATCCTTTCTTTGGGCAGCAGTACAGCCCTTTTTTGGAACAGCCTGATACCCCATCAGGGATATCGACCTGGTCTACCAGGAGCCTCCTGGCATTGGAAGTGCTGTGTCTTGTGGATCAGCTGCTGACAGCCAGAATGATTCCAGCACCTTCCAGAACTCCCCTCCCATCTGGAGTTGGGAGTCTTTTTCCACAGTTCCCACTTCTTTAAGTTCCACTGGTTGAACTCACCGTGGTTCTGGAGCCAACCCTTTGATTTTCAGCTTGTTCAGAGCCGAACCATCCCCAGGATTGTGACTGGACTGCAGGCATCGTGACCCCTAGTGTGGCACCTACTTTTTCTACGGCGCCGTCTACTACAGTTCTGGGAGTCCTGACAATACAGAGTCCTCTTGGGGCTCCTTCCTTGGGAGTGAGCTCATTGGAGTGGGAAGTGTGACCCCAGTTCCGAGGTTGTCCTTCTCGGTTCTGGGATCCCATCTGTCTTCAGGCGGACCAGCTTTCCAAGAGATGGAGAGGACCCTTGCATCTGTAAGCAAAATGTAGGCATCGGAATTCCAGATATGTCCTCCCTCTGAACCGCAGCTGACACAAGCCACTGCATCAGGATGTCGAGCACAAAAAGCCTCAAGATACCCTACCACAGGGTGCCCCCTCTTTGGAGTCCTCATCAGAAGCCCCTGCTGAAGAGGTACCACATAAGAGGATGTCCAAGAGGAAGTACGTGGACTCCCCTGAAGAGTCCCTCACTGAAGATATGGACTACAATGAAGGGGAGGGGTCCCCACAGTTACCCCCTGAAGATGTCTCCTTTGGAGACATACTGGAAATCTTGAAGCAGCAGGGAGACTGGAAGTCCACCAACCTTCCTCTGAGGAGTCCATATTTTTGCAGGCTTTTCATGCTCGACCCTCTACTTCCGGCATGACCCTGCCTGCAAACGAGCTAGTCCAACTCATTGTGTAGCATGCATGCAAGAGTCCTGATACCATTGAACCAATCCCATGGAAACCAGACAAAATTTTATCCCCACCTGAGGAAAGTCCACACTGTTCCAAGGGACTACCAGTAGACGCTATGGTAGTGGCAGTGGCCACTAGGAAAGAGCTTGCCAAGGAGAGCCAGACTGTCCACCCCCAAACAGAGAGACTCGGGAGGTGAACAGGTTAAGGAAGCGAGTGTTTGCCTCATCGACCTTTACCATTTGGTCTTTGAACTATTTGGCACATTTTACTAGGCTTCAGAAAGACCTAGTTTAGAAACTTTCCAAAACCTTAGCAGGAGCAGTCTCTGACGAGGTACGTGACAAAGTTGCCTTGCATCTTGTGACCCTGGAATCCATATCCAGCTCGTCCATGTGGTTAATTTTTCAATCTGCCGAAGGGTTGGTCAGAGCTGCAGGTTCAGGCATTGCCATGAGACATCACACCTGGATGCGCCTTTGTGACTTTGCGGACCCTTTTAAGTCTTTTTTTCTTCACGCTTCAGTGGTAGCTTCTTCCCTTTTTGGCACAGAAGTGAAAGACATGTTTGCCAGGTGTGAAAAGGATGGCAAGACCCTTTTTGCCTTGGGCATATGTTTTTCCACCCCCCCAACATCCTTATTGTAGGAATCAGAGGAGTGGAAAGATGTGGCACAAGAAATCCCAGGGTCCTTTCCGTGACACATGTGGGAAGTTTACTTCCCGAGGCAGAGGGATTAACTCTTCTGGAAGACTCCCCTACAGAGGCAGAGGGGGCCCGTGTAGCCAGGGGTCCAGGGATTCCTTCTTTAGACAGCCCTACCAGTGCTCCTGAAGAGTGGTCCAATTGCTTTCCTCTGGAAGCAGTCGGGGGAATGTTTCTCTCTGCACTCCCCTGCCTGGCAAACAATAACCACAGAATGTTAAGTTGTCTATCTCGCCTTCATTCTTGCTGGATGGGTTCGGAGCCGATCCTCGGCTCCAGCTACGAGGTTGCGATTTTACTGGCTCCAGGTTGTATAAATCTTTTCTTGTATTATTACCTTTATATTGTTTTATTTTTAGATAATCCTTCCCTGTTAGTTTAAATAGATTGTGTACCCCTTGTTATCCCACTCAGAAACTCATTTTTGTTGTTAGAGAGTTTCTTCCCTCACCCCCCCCCCCTTGTTAGGGTAGTGTTAGGCCCTGTTTATCCACAATTAGTTAGTCTTGTACTTTTTTCTTGTATATTTGTATATTTTTATTAGTAGTAAGGTAGTTGTGTGGTTATAGTTCTATAGTTATTATTAGTGTTAGTTTTATCTAGTGCATGTGTGTATGTGTGTGCCTTGATTAAGCACTAGTTATTTTTTTCCCTTTGGTATCCCATTACCAATATGTCTAAAGATACCAAAGTTTCAGGTTTCAAGAAGTGTGACTCATGCTGTCAGAAGATGTCTCTGACAGACAGTCACACTTCTTGTGTTCATTGCTTGGGTCCCCTACACCTGCAGGACTCCTGCTCGGTCTGCCACGCCTTCAGCCCGAGAGTCCTGCAGGAGCATAGGAACAAGCTCATATTGAGAGGCTTACTTAAGCCAGAAGGATCCCCGGCTAAGCCTCCATTGGGAAAATCCTTAAAGCCCGCCAAACCGTCGGCTCCCTGTTCGGAGCCGTCGCCAAGCGGAGCTCCTGCCTCCTCGTCAATTCCGGCTGGAACCGACATCTCGAGACCTCAATTAGCTCCGACCTTAGTGTCGGAACCTTCTCTGAGCCGAAAACATTCAAGGTCCCCCTGTATAGAATCTGTTCGTTCAGCTCCGAGGTCTCCATTGCTTCAATCGGTGCAAAGCCATAGGTCTCACTCCTCTCGGTCCTCCAGGCTATCCGATCATGACTTGGAGAGGGTGGTCAGTAGGCTCCTAAAATCACAGGCCCTGGCCAAAATGTTGACCAGCCCTTCTCAACAGACTGTGGCTATCCCTGTGTCTTCAGCAGTTCCTCCTCCAACTCTACCACTGTGTTCGGAGCCGGAGCTCGTCGGGGCTCAAATCGTAGGAATGTCGGAGCTGATACCACACCTTTCGGCTCCCTCGTCAGCTCCGATCTCTTCATTGGTTCCTTCCTTGGAGGGATCCGGGCACCGAGACTCCCTCGTTGGCTCCGAGGGGGCGAGTGGCATCGGACCCTTGTCCGACCCCGTTCTCCCTCTCGGGGCCTCAGCGCAGGTGAGCTCGGTCCTGACATCGGCCTCGGAGCCATCTCGCTCGGTGCTGGGAGGGGTTCACATCTCTTCGGAGTGGGGACCCTCTTCTCTGCCAGATAGGGGCGCCTTCGAGGTCATGAGGAGTGTGCTGACTCCTGTGTCGGCTCCACGATTGGCCCCTTAGGCTCCTCCCCCCATGGTGCCTGCATCGGTCTCTGTCCACCCTCTTGACCCCAAGCGTGGAGAACAAACGCTCCAGGTCACCCCATTGGGCATATCTTCCGCTTCCAAGGCCTCCCCTGATCATTCAGAGGAGCCCCCTTGGAAGAGAAAATGTAAGAGGAAACATGTTGACTCCCCTGAGTCAGTCACGTCTGATACTGACTTGGAGGATTCGGAAGGGTCCCCAAGGTCCCCCTCTGAGGATGTCTCCTTTTCAGACATCCTAGAGATCCTTAGGCAGAGGGGGAACTGGACTGCCTTTAACCCTTCCGAGGACGAGTCGGTGTACCTGGACGCATTTGGTTCTCGCCCTTCCACCTCCTGGGTGTCTCCACCTTTCGACCCGCTCATGGAAGTGGTGGCTCGAAAGGCGTGGACAGCCCCAGACACAGTGGAACCAACTCCCCGCAGGCCCACTAAGTTTATTACAGCCCCATCCGACAAACAATTTCTGGCAAAAGGTATGGCTATTGATGCCATGGTGGTAGCAGCAGCCACTAAGGAGTTGGCTGACCCTTCGGTGCCTGTCCATCCACCTAATAAAGTATCTAGGACAATGGACAAGTATGGGAAGCGGATGTTTTCTTCAGTGACCTTTTCCATGCGGTCGTTGAATTATCTGTGCCATTTCACCCGCCTTCAAAGGGATTTTCTCAAGGAACTGAGTGATACCCTTCAGGATCCATCAGCTGCGGGGTCTCAGGATAAGATTAACTTCCAGCTGGCGACCCTTAACTCTATAGTCAACTCCTCCATGCGGCTCATTTCTCATACAGCCGATGGGGCGAGTAGGGCCGCAGGTACAGGAGTGGCTTTGAGAAGACATGCCTGGATGCATTATGTAAGTTTGCTGACCCCTTTAAGGCATCCTTCACCAATACCCCCTTCGATGGTTCGGCTCTGTTTGGACCACAGGTGAAGGATACCCTTACCAGGTGTGAGCAGGAAGGCAAGACTTTCTCTGCCGTGGGAGTCCGTTTTTCTACTCCCTCTAGACCATACCCTAAAGGTCAGAAGAGTGGAAAAATGTGGATGTAATGTGATCCTATCTCGCCTACATTCTCTACAGATGGGTTCGGAGCCGATCCTCGGCTCCGACTCGGCGCTATACAATAGAACGCAGTCTCTTATTGGCTGAGTCACCTCATATCCCAGGATGCACCACCGCTACTTCTCCAGATCTCGTTTGCCGCTTTCCAGCATAGACGTGGTCTCGGACTTGGCTGAGCTAAGTACCTCTAGTCAGAAACTTTTTCTGTCAAATTTCTCTCTAAAACTCACCCAAAAGCTGTTTTAATGGCTAGTGTTGTTGTGTGATTGTTTTTTGGTACTTTTTTGTGGAAGATTGTGTATTTTTGTTGGTAAAAAGGTTCCGTTTAAGTTAGAGGGGTCTAGCCCTGCCTTAGGCATTTAAATTAGAGCCTAGTTGTCGGTGTTAACTGTTTTGTCTGTAATTCTTGTTAAGTTTTTCTTTAAAACCATGTCTAAAGAACATAGACCTTCCGGTTTTAAAAAATGTGTTAAGTGTGGTTACAAAATGTCTATAACGGATGATCATTCCTTGTGTGTATATTGTTTAGGTCCCAAACATCTCCAGGAGTCCTGTAGCGTTTGCCACGCTTTTTCCTCTCGAGTCCTCCAAGAGAGGAAAAACAAATTGATTTTAAAAGGGCTCATTGCCCCTTCTTTTGAGGAAGCCTTATCCTCTTCTTCTTCTCCTACTGGCAAGAAGAAAAATCTTGCTCCACCAGTCCGCCGGATCCGATAGCTAAAAGTCTAGGCAGGCTTCTCCGCCGGCTCCACGGACTTCGGAGCCGAGGGCGAACGGTCTGCCTCGATGTCTCCAGCCTCGACTCCTCTGGCTTTGGAGTCGAGAGCTCGGCATCGAGAGGCGTGTCACCTTCATCGGCTCCACTGCCTTCGAGCCGATGGGGTTGCCCGCCAGACACTTCCACTGGAGCCGGTCCACATCGGCTCCAAGGGAGATTGCAATAGTAGTGGAATCCCTTGGCGCTGATACGCCGAGCCTTTACGGAGCCGGTCCCCAGTCTTCGGAGCCGGGCGGAGAAGTCGACTCGACCCGGTCGGTCTCTTCTCGTCTTCGAGGATGTCCGATTCGGACGTAGACAGGGTGCTTCAGAATCTTTCCAGTCACCGGTTCGCTAAATTGATCTCGACTCCTGCCCAGTTGGCTCTGGAGCCGATCCCCATCCTTCTACTTCCATTCCTCCTCCGACAGCCTTGGCGCTGGAGTCGGTGTTGGTGGATCCGTCGGTTATCGAGTCGGCGACTCTAACTTCAACCCCGCCCTCAGGTCGGGTTCGCACGCTGACCTCCTCAGTCGGCCCCGGGGATGCTTCGATCCGATCCTTCGGTTCCGAGCCTCCTCTAGGTGCGTCGGCTGCGGGGCTCCGCTACTGTTGTGGCCTCGGGACGGACCTTCCCAGGATTCTGGGGTCCGCCTTCGATGCCATGAGAAGTGCTTTAGCCAAATCCTCTGTGGCCACTTCGACCTTCCACCACCACCACCTTCCTTGGGCATGGAGACTGGCGCTTGGAATCCCCTGTCTCGTGACAGCGGAGCCCCTGGGCCTGAGGTTACCCCATTGGCGGTTCCTTCTTCCTGGAGGTTCCTCCGACACCCTTCGGAGGAACCGCCCAGGAAGAGACAGTGTAAGAGGAAACACGCCGACTCCCCTGACGAGTCCTCACATCGGATACCGACCTCGATGATGCGGAGGGGTCCCCAAAGTCGCTTCGAAGATGTCTCCTTTGCAGACATTCTGGAAATCCTTAAACACCGAGGTGACTGGCAGTCCAAACCCCTTCCGCTGAGGAGTCGGTGTTCCTCAAGGCCTTGGGCTCAGCCCTCTGCCTCCTGGGTGTCTCCGCCTGATGAGCTTCTGGATTTGATCTCTCAAGGGCGTGGGAACACCTGGATTCTGTGGAACCGTGCCAGCTTGTCCCAATAAGTTTCTCTCGCACCCCGACAAGGATTTTTATCTAAAGGTGTGGCTGTAGATGCTATGGTGGTGGCATCTGCCACCCAACAAGATGTGGCAGAGGTTTCCGACATCCATCCATCCCCTAATAAAGAGTCTAGGAGCATGGATCGGCACGGCAAGCGCATTTCTTCAGCGACCTTTACGCTAAGGTCTCTGAATTATCTGGCACACTTCACCAGACTACAGAGGGATCTGATCAAGGAGCTGTCGGGTGCCCTCTCGGTAACTTACCTGAACAGTTAACACAGACGGTTAACTCTCAGTTGGCTACCCTATCCTCATTATCTAACTCGTCCATGAGGCTCATTTCCTATGCGTCAAGGAGCGAGTAGAGCGCTGGGACAGGTGTTGCTCACGGAGACAAGCCTGGCTACGCCTGTGTCATTTTGCAGAGGCCTTTAAGTCTTCCTTTGCCGACGCCTTTGATGGGTCCTCATTGTTTGGACCCAAGGTAAAGGACACTTTGACTCGCTAACAGGAGGGTAAGACCTTGGCTGCCAGAGCCCTTTTCCACTCCCTCAGGCCTTATCCCAAGGCCAAGGGAGGGAAAATGTGGTTCCGTAAGTCTCAGAAGCCTTACTGCCGCAGCAGAGCGACCCCTTCTAGAGGCAGAGGAGGGGAAATTTTTCAGGGAGACGCCGCCCCAGAGGCGACAGAAGCCCCGCAACACTGGAGACCGCGAGTCCTTTCGTGGCTCCTCCTCCTTCCAGCATCCCTGAAGGAGTACCCGACTGTGCAGCTCCGAGCCAGTCGGGGTCGTCAAGCACCTAAAGGCCTGGGAAGATATTACTCAGGACCAATGGGTGCTTCAATCATTGCCGGAGGTTACTCCATCCCCTTTGTTCAACCACCCCACCAGTCCAAAGAATCCCGGACCCACCACCCAGTCAACGGGATCATGCAGCCAACGGTATCAAAGCTGCTTCAAAGGAGTCATCCAACCTGTCCCCGCAGACCAGGCCGGATTAGGGACTTACTCAAGATTCTTTTGGTGCCAAAAGACCGGGACTTGAGACCCATTTTGGATCTCAGCAAACTAAACCGATTTGTAAAAGTCCAAATTCGGATGGTCACTCTACAATCCATTCTCCCGCTGTTGGAGAAAGGAGTTTGGATGTGCTCCATAGACCTCAAAGACGCCTACTATCACATTCTGATGGATCAGGCGTCGAGGAGACACTTACGCTTCAGCCTAGGAGACAGTCATTTTCAGTTCCGAGCACTGCCCTTTGGTCTCACCACAGCCCCCAGGGTGTTTACCAAATGTTTGGCAGTCATGACTGCTCACTTGAGAAGTCTAGGATTCCAGGTGTTTCCATACCTAGACGACTGGCTCCTAACTGCCACCTCCAGGCATCTACTTTTGGAAAATTTAGCAGCCACTATAGCACTGGGCAAATCCTTAGGAATCACCTTCAATTGGTCAAAATCTGTATTGCAACCATCTCAGCGTATTCTGTTTATCGGTGCAGAAATAGATTCAAGGCAGATGCGAGTCTATCTCCCTGCAGAAAGGATCGCGACGCTTCAGTCTCAGGTTCGGGCCTTAATCCTCAGACGTCGTGCTCAAGCAAGAATGGTCCTACAACTGTTGGGCTCCATGGCAGCCACCATTCTGCTGGTCCCCTTGGCAAGGTTGCACATGAGGATACTTCAGTGGCTCCTCTCAGTCCAGTGGTCTTATCAGGACCGTCCCCTCAGTCACCGCATTCTGATCACGGACACGTGCAAACAGGATCTTCGTTGGTGGCTTTTATCCCCCAATCTGAATCAAGGGCGACCTTCGCTCCCCACTCCCTCTGCCATGCTGACTACGGACGCCTCCCAGACAGGGTGGGGGTCATTATCTGGACAGGTCGGTCCAAGGCACGTGGCACCCCGACGAGTCTTCTTCATATCAATATCCTGGAGATGAGGGCGGTGCTTTTAGCTGCAAGCACTACACGATCACCTCCCCAGGGTACAATTGTTATTCAATCCGACAGCATGTCGGTAGTCTGGTACTTAAACAAGCAAGGAGGAACCAGGTCCTATCCCCTTTGCAGAGAGGCCATGAGAGTATGGGATTGGGCTTGCTACCAAGCATTTTAAGGGCAACGACATTCCGGGAAATCCAACGTGATAGCCGACAGACTGAGCAGAACTATTCTCTCCTCACGAGTGGTCCTTGAACACCAGAGTGATAACACAGACAGCATTTAGAGAATTCCAAGTTTTATCTCTCACAACCCAGCAGAGACGCTTGGTAGTCCAATTGATCTCCATTCCTCCTGTCTGCGCCTCCTCCTACTAATCTCTCCTCAAGTGACAAGGTTAGAAAGCTGCTACCAGAAGCGCCTGGACCTAGTTCCAGATCTTTCTCTGGCCCCGCCAGGTGTGGTTCCCCTCCTTACTCTCTGAATTTGACTTACTTGTTCCAACAGTTCAGTTCCCCTTCTTTTGATCCACTGTCGGGCCAGCTGCATCGCCCTCCTTTAGTGAACCTCACTGCTTGGTTCCAGCCTTTATTATTTTAAGGTTTCAACTATCATCTTCCGCTCAAGATATTTTGATAAGATCCACAAACTGCTTCCTCGGAAGATTTCCTTGATTTTCTAGGGAACTTAGATCATGCAGGTTCAGGAAGGCACATAGATCCTTTCACTGCCCATCCTAATGGTCCTTACTTTTCTAGCTGAAACCTCTCATGCTCATTTCTCTACTTAAGCTTCAATTGGTGTTTCTTCTAACTTTCATGTTCTCATTACTTGAATCTGAAATCCTCCTTCTCCTTGGGACCCTCCTTTTGAAAGGAGTTCTTCAGACTCTCCCCTTTCACTCTCCAGTCTTCTTGTTCTTTCTTAGTTCTTGCTTCTTGATTCTTCCCTTTCAACCTGCAATGTCCTCCCGTTCTTTCTCATCATATCAAGAACTCTCCTCTTCTGTAAGCTATTACTTCAGCTAGAAGAGTCCTGAGGGTCAAATATATGAAGCTGTTGGACAGGTCCCTTTATGCCTGAACCATAATCTTTTTGCAACTCATAAATCCAATCCCGTCTTTTGATCACCAAATCAAACCTCCTGTCTTTTTTTTCCGTGAATATTCCACAGGTCTGAACAAAATTGTACTGCCTGGATGGATGGATATCTGAGGTACTATTTGGGATGAACAACCAAAAAAACCCTGAAAAGCTGAAGGCAGTTTAAAGTGAAGGCAGAAAGGGAAAGGGACTTCAGCAGGTCATACATCTTGATTATGGCTAATTTGATTTCCTTGTGCCTGAAATTTGACACCAAAAGCTAAATAAAACCAAGGCCCATTCCACCATTCTTTTGGCTACTTCCTTACTCTTCTTTAGCCCTGCCTTACTTCACCATTTCCAAACTGCTTGGGTTACCTCACACTTTGGGCCTCATTATAAGTTGGATTTTAACTCTTATAGAGCCAACTTGGTTTGGTCCCACCTCGTTCTCAGGAGTCTGTTCCGTTAGCCACCCGATACGCATCTATAGGGACGGGTCCATATGAAGTAGATAGAGGCGAGATAATTCATAAGAGTTCTTACCATAATAGTCCTCCATGTTAGTTGCTCCTTCTGTTCTTCTCTCGTCGGCCTCCCACCCCCCTGCCCTGGCCTGGACAGACCAGAGTGAGTTGTGGACTCCTCCTCTTTTCTACACTTATATACTTTGTATATACACTCTATTGTGCATTTTTCGGATCAGGATGTAGGTCTTCACCCTCTTCCCTTATTTTTCCTTTCTGGACTTGTTACTAATTATTCTATTATATTTAATTACTCTATTATTTACAACAAACGAGACCGAGGCAACTCACGCCCAGCATTGTATATATGGGGAGCCCTCGAAATGTGGAACCAACTCGAGCTTTTTTTAGAGTTTTGGCCTGAGAGGCCGGCCCCAACCCAACCCATCCAGCAAGAAGAAGGAGAAGAAGACAACTAACATGGAACGTTATGGTAGAACATACAACTTTTTTTCACAAGATGGGGAGTCCTGTTGCGATCTCTTGCAAGCCCCTCAATGCGAAATGTCACCACTTCTTCACTCTGACCCCAGTTTCGGGGGAGACCCCCAAGGACGCTGTAGTCCACGCTTGGCCCTCCGGTCTGCTATATGCCTTTCCACCGTTCCCCTTCTCCCAAGGTGATTCAGAAGGTGATTCGCTTGAGAAGCAGAATGATATTAATCGCCCCATACTGGCCTCGCAAATCTGGTTCCCTTTCTTCACAGGTATGCATTGAGGGTCCTTGGTTCCTGGACCAAGTTCCGACCTTTGACTCATCAGTCAGGACAACTCCATCAGTCCCTCCATTCGCTGAAGTTGACAGCCTGGCTACTCCTCTTCCAACCATAATTAGGAGCCACTCTTTGGCTCCTGAAGTCATACACATCTTGTCTTCGCCCACAAGACTTCTACAAAGAAGATATATAGCAGTAAATGGAAGAGGTTTGCTATTTGGGCCCAACTCCGAGGATTAGACCCAATGACAGCCTCAGTATCAGAAGTACTGAAGTTTTTAGCCTCCCTGTTCCAGCAAGGTTGCTCAGTATCTACCATCAAAGTACAATTGGCGGCTATTTCCAATTTTCATGAAAGTGTGCAACCTTCCTTAATGAGCAACAAGCTCTGTAAAGCCTTTATTAAAGGAGCTTGGCTTTTACGACCCCCCACTTCACAACCTGCACCTCCGTGGGATCTGAATGTGGTATTAGGTGCTTTAACCTCACCACCCTTTGAGCCGGCAGCAACCTGTGATCTGAAATTCCTTTCTTGGAAAACTGCCCTTCTAATTGCTATTACTTCAGCCAGACGGGTTTCAGAACTTCAGGCTCTATGTGTTAAACCGCCTTACTTGTTATTCCACAAGGATAGAGTATCTCTTAGGCCAAACCCATCTTTTATACCAAAGGTTTGTTCTAATTTCTGTCTACAACAGTCCCTGGAGCTACCGGTCTTCTTTCCCAAATATTCCAATAGAGCTGAATATACTTTTCACTGCTTAGATGTGCACAGGCAATTACGCTTCTATTTGGATAGGACACACAAAGCACGGAAATCAGATCAACTGTTTGTGTCCTTTTCGGATAATAGATTAGGCAAAGCCGTCACTAAAGTCACTATTGCCAAGTGGATCAGGGACTGCATCACTCACGCTTATCTCATCTCAAACAAGGAGCTCATAGCTCCGTTAAAGCTCATTCTACTAGAGCTATGGCCACTCGCAGCCTTTCATTCCAAGCTCTCTATTGGCGACATTTCAGCGGCTGCCACGTGGACATCTTCACACACCTTTGTTTCTCACTACAAATTAGATGTGGCATCCAGGGTCGAGCTTCCTTGGTTCCACAGTTCTCAGGAGTGTTTTCCAGTGAGCCACCCGGGAATTAGGTGCTAGGGACGCTGTCCCATCTGTAGAGAATGTAGGCGAGATAGGATCACATTACATCTTTTAGTTATGTACTTACCATAACTTTAGATGTATGGGATCCATCTCGCCTACATTCCTAATAACCCACCCTCCATCCCCCTGCCTTGTAGACCAGGAGAGACCGGACGATCCGAAATTGATCTTCTTTCCTCTCTTGAAAGACCTGAGTATGTTATGACAATAGTATGTCTCTGTGAACATGAATGTGAACAAACAAGATCTGGGGAAGTAGCGGTGGTGCATCCTGGGATATGAGGTGACTCAGCCAATAAGAGACTGCGTTCTATTGTATAGCGCCGAGTCGGAGCCGAGGATCGGCTCCGAACCCATCTGTAGAGAATGTAGGCGAGATGGATCCCATACATCTAAAGTTATGGTAAGTACATAACTAAAAGTTTCGGAAACCCCAGGGAGTCGTGCCTGACACACATGGCGAGCTCCCCTCGATGGTTCGGCTCTGTTTGGACCACAGGTGAAGGATACCCTTACCAGGTGTGAGCAGGAAGGCAAGCCTTTCTCTGCCGTGGGAGTCCGTTTTTCTACTCCCTCTAGACCATACCCTAAAGGTCAGAAGAGTGGAAAAATGTGGTTTCGGAAACCCCAGGGAGTCGTGCCTGACACACATGGCGAGCTCCCCTCCAGGGGCAGAGGAGGGAACAATAATAGATGCCGCCCGAGGGGCAGAGGGGGTCCGCAAAATCAGGGTAGCAGAGAATCTTTCTCTGACAAACCCTTTCAGCACCCTTGAGGGACTGCCTGACTGTCTACCTTCGGAGGCAGTCGGGAGAAGATTGTCACTGTACCCAGAAGCCTGGCAACTCCTCACACAAGACAAATGGGTATTGTCTGTCATATCCGAAGGTTACAAAATCCCCTTTGTCCACACCCCTGTACAAGCAAACAGGTCCCTTCCAGATGTTCCACCCAGTCTAAGGGAACAAGCAGTACTAGAAATTTCAAAACTGCTAGGAAAAAGGGCCATCCAGCCAGTCCCAGCAGACCAGCAAGGATCCGGGATTTACTCCAAGTTCTTTTTGGTACCAAAAAAGACAGGGGACTGGAGACCCATTTTGGATCTCAGCAGGTTAAACAAATCTGTTCAAAGAACGAAGTTCCGGATGGTCACGCTTCACTCCATTCTACCCTTTTTGGGTCAGGACAATTGGATGTGCTCTAGACCTTCAAGATGCGTACTACCATATCAAAATGGACAGATGCTCCAGAAGGTTTCTCCGCTTCCTGCTGGGAGCCAGTCACTATCAATTCAGAGCCCTGCCCTTTGGTCTCACCACAGCCCCCAGGGTGTTCACCAAATGCATGGCAGTGGTTACGGCTCACCTGAGATGGTGAGGATTCCAGGTGTTTCCATATTTAGACAACTGGCTCCTGACTGCTTCCACCAGGCATCAGCTACTACGAGCCAGGGATTATACCATCCAAACTTGCTCCGAGCTAGGTATCTCTATAAACTTCAAAAAGTCTGCATTGTCGCCTTGTCAATCTATAACCTTTATAGGCGCAAGATTAAATACAAAAGAGCTGTCGGCAAAACTTCCCTTAGAAAGAGTATCAGACATTCGCCGACATGTCCAGACCTTACTACAGTGCAAGAGAATTCAGGCCAGATTTGTACTGAAAACTTTGGGTCTCATGGCAGCAGCAATCACATTACTTCCCCTGGCTCGTTTTCACATGCGGATTCTTCAATGGATGCTTTTTACCCAATGGTCGTTTCAACAGCTTCCGATGTCTCACAACATAATAATCACCCAATCATGCCACATTTCTTGGTGGATGGTCTCCTCTCAAGTACTTCAGGACAGACCGTTTGTTCTTCCTCCTCCTGTTGCCATGGTGACAATGGATGCCTCCCTGATCGGGTGGGGGGGGGGGCATTTTCAGGGCAGGACTGTCCAGGGCACTTGGCAACCTCTAGAGTACCACCTGCACATAAACGTCTTGGAGATGAGAGCGGTACTTTTAGCGTTGCAAGCTCTTCAGGACTCTCTACCCACCGGGACTATTGCAATTCACACAGACAATATGTGTGTAGTGTGGTACATCAACAAGCAGGGCGGAACCAGGTCCTACCCCTTATGTTGAGAAGCACTCAGACTCTGGCAGTGGGCGATCTCCTCTCAACGGTTTCTGATAGCAACGCACATCCCCGGGAAGTCCAATGTCATAGCGGACAGGCTAAGCAGAGCTATTCTCATGCCTCATGAGTGGTCTCTCAATCAGTTAATAGCGGACAAAATTTTCCGCAGATGGGGTCAACCTTGCTGCGACCTTTTCGCAACCCCTCTCAACAGCAAGTGCGACGATTTCTTCACTTTCTTCCCCCTCCCCGGCCACTCCCCCAGAGACGCTCTAGTTCACGATTGGCCCCGGGGTCTTCTGTATGCATTCCCACCCTTTCCCTTAATTCCCAAACTAATTCAGAAAGCAACCGCATTGGGATCCAGGATGATCCTCATTGCCCCTTACTGGCCTCAACAAATTTGCTTCCCATTCCTGCATCGTCACCTGCTGGAGCAGCCTTGGAATGTGAACCCAGTGCCAGACCTCTTGGTCCATTAGTCGGGCGGGCTGCATCAATCCCTTCAGTCTCTCAACCTCACAGCTTGGTTGCTCCACTTCCAACCTTAGCCAGGCTTCCACATATTTCTCAGCCAGTGCGTGAAATCATCTTTTCTTCGCACAAATCTGCTACCAGGAAGACTTATGCTAGTAAGTGGAAATGTTTCTCTTTCTGGGCGGAGGCTAGAAATATAGACCCCTTTACAGCCCCAGTCCATCACGTTCTAGATTTTTTAGCAGAACTTTTTTGAGCAGGATCCTCGTCTGCCACCATTAGGGTCCAATTGGCTGCTATCGCTAATTTCCATGCTGGCCTGTCAGAAACCAGCATCATGTCCCACAAACTTTGTAAGGCCTTTCTTAAAGGGACTATTTTACTTAGGCCCCTGGTTAGAGATCCCCCGCCTCCGTGGGATTTAAACCTGATATTAACTTCCTTGATTCTCCCACCCTTTGAACCTGCGGCCTCCTGTTCCTTAAAATTACTCTCCTGGAAGACTCTCTTCTTAGTAGCCATCACCTCAGCTAGGAGAGTGTCAGAACTTCAAGCCCTCTGTATTCATCCTCTTTATCTTGTGTTTCACAAGGATAGAGTTTCACTCAGGACTAATCCCTCTTTTCTGCCCAAAATTCCTTCTGAGACCAACCTGAATCAGGCTATTGATCTACCTGTCTTTTTTCCTAACTATTTGAACAGAGCTGAACAAAAGTTACACCAATTGGACATTCACAGGCAATTACGTTTTTATTTGGATAGGACTAAACAAACAAGAAAATCGGACCAACTCTTCCTATCCTATGCTGAGGGCAAGCAGGGCCTGCCAGTTTCTAAAGTAACCTTATCCAGGTGGTTGGCCTCTATTATCACTTTGATTTATCAATTGAGACATAAAGAACTCCCTACAAAACCAAAAGCTCATTCCACCAGAGCATTAGCTACGTCGGTAGCTTTTCAAGCAAGATTACCAATGGAATCTATTTGTGCTGCAGCCACATGGGCTGCTCCTCATACTTTCATTTCACATTATAAGTTGGATATGGCCTCCAGGAGTCAAGCTGATTTTGGTTCCACTGTGCTCAAGAGTCTGTTCCGATGAGACATCCAGGGCTAAGGTGCTAGGGACGCTGTCCCATCCAGCAAGAATGAAGGCGAGATAGACAACTTAACATTAAGAAGTTATGTACCTACCATAACGTTCCATGTTAGTTGTCTTCTTCTCGCCTTCTTTCTTGCATCCCACCCTCCATCCCCCTAGCCTGGACAGACTGAGAAGAATCCCTTTTGAGGCCTTCTTCCTCTGGCTGAGTTTTATCTAGGTTACGTCCTCCTCTGTTTTTAGTACTGTAGGAAAACCTTGTAGTTTGGGCAGGTGTCCTTAAAAAATTTTCCATTGTGTTAGCTCTGCCAAACGAGATCTGGGTATCTGACGCCTAGCATTGTGGGATATGGGGAGGCCTCGAGCCAGTAAATAGCTCTCGAGCTTTAGTAGTAGGCCGAGTCGGAGCTGAGGATCGGCTCCGAACCCATCCAGCAAGAAAGAAGGCAAGAAGAAGACAACTAACATGGAACCGTATGGTAGGTACATAACTTCTTATTCTTGGGTGCAGAAGATCATACCCAGAGATTACCCACATACCATTCAATATTTACTCAAAGTAATCAAGACAAATTCCCAACATTCCACCCAGTCAAAGGGAAGCAGCAGCTGAAGAGATAAGAAAGCTGTCTCTAAAAAGAGTAATCCAAGCAGTCCCACCAGACCTAATAGGATCCAGATTCTACTCAAGATTCTTTTTAGTGCCAAAAAGACAGGGGACTGGAGACCAATTTTGGATCTCAGCATTCTGAACAAATTTGTCAACCAAACAAAATTCCGGATGGTAATGGTTCAGTGTGTCCTCCCCTTTCTGGAGAAAGACAGTTGGATGTGCTCAATAGATCTTCAGGATGTGTATTACCACATAAAAATGGACAAATGCTCCAGAAGATTCCTTTGCTTCTGGCTGGGAGCCAATCATTACCAATTCCGGGTGCTGCCCTTTGGACTCTCTACAACCCTCAAAGTATTCACCAAATGCATGGCAGTGGTAACAGCTCACTTGAGACTGCAATGATTCTGGGTGTTTACGTACTTAGATGATTGGTTCCTTACTACCCCCACCAAGCGTCTAATGGTGACAGCTCTAAACTGCACTCTATAACACTGACAGAATACCTAGCAATCCTATAAAAAGGGAGAAGTGCAAGCTGACTCCTTCTCAAACCTTGGAATTTATAGGAGCAATTTTCAATACCCAATCTTGCCCAGTCTCCCTCCCAGATCACAGGTCCCAACTCCGGGTGATACTCTCTAAAGACCAAGTTTCAGCTTGGGTGGCCCTCCACCTTCTAGGATCAATGGCAGCATCAATTACAATAGTTCCTCTAGCAAGACTACACATGAGGCTTCTCAGTGGCTCTTACTGATGCAGTGGTATCCTTCACATCATCCTATGTCCTTTCAGATCCACATAACAAAACAATGCAAACAAGATTTAATTTGGTGGATGAAGCCAGAGAAAGACTTATGGAGTCGGCCTTTCTCCCCATCTGAACCCAGGGCCATAGTGACCACGGACGCTTCCCTGATAGGTGGAGGGGCTTTTTCAGGGAAAGACGGTCCAAGGCATGTGGTCAGATATAGAGGACTATCTGCATATCAATGTTCTAAAACTGAGGACAGTGCTTCTAGCAATGCAAGCATTCCAGTCTGCCCTCCCATCAGGGATAATTGCTATCCAGTCTGACAACATGTCAGTAGTCTGGTACATTTTGCCCTCCCATCTGGTACAATAGTCTGGTACATCAACAAACAAGGGGGAACCAAGTCCTACCCATTGTGTCGAGAGGCCTTGAGAATTTGGCAACACATATTCCCAGGATTTCCAACGTGATTGCAGACAAGCTGAGCAGATGTATTCTTCTGCCTCACGAGTGGTCCCTCAATTCAGTCATTGCGGCGAAGATCTTCAGCCGCTGGGGCCTGCCTTGCTGCGACCTATTCACCTCCCCAGCAAATCACAAATGCAGCAGCTACTTTGCCCTAATCCCCCCACAGGGGTGTCCCCGAGAGACACTCTGATACACAATTGGCCCACAGGACTTTTGTATGCTTTCCCTCCCCTTCCCCTGATTCCCCAATTTCTAAAGAAGGCCCTTCAGCTGAGAAGCAGAGTAATCCTCATTGCACCCTACTGGTCCTGACAAGTTTGGTTTCCCTTCCTTTGGCGTCACTTAGTATACTAACCATGGATTCTGGATCCAACTCCAGAACTGATCTCGCACCCACAAGGATTGACTCACCCAAACATATCCAGTCTCAAGCTGACAGCTTGGTTTCTCCACTAAAGTAATCGCCAGCGAGAATACCCTTACCTCCCCAGTATGTAATATCCTTCTGGCTTCACATAAACCATCCACCAGGAAACTCTCTCTTAGCAAGTGGAAGAGATACCTTATTTGGTCCCGACAAAGAGAGCTAGACCCCTGCTCAGCTCCTGTTAGTTTGGTTTTGGATTATCTGTCAGGTCTTCTTCATTCAGGAGCAGCAGCCTCCACCATTTGAGTACATTCAGCTGCTATCTCAAACTTCCATAATGGATTCCAAGACTCATCCTTAATCTGCCATTGTCTCTGTAAAACCTTCTTGAAAGGAGTCTCGCATATCAGACCACCCTTCAAAGAACTGATTAGACCTTGGAGTTTAACACTAGTACTGCAATCCCTGACATAATAACCTTTCGAACCTGCTGCCATTTGCAATGTAAAGTTCTTATCCTGGAAATCACTATTTTTAGTAGCCATCACCTCAGCAAGACACATATCCGAACTTCAGGCCTTGTGCATAAAACCCCCTTTACATGGTCTTTCATAAGGACAGAGTATCACTCTGGACTAACCCTTCCTTTCTGCCCAGAGTTATTTCAGAACTGACACTTAACCAGACCATTGACCTACCAGTCTTTTTTCCTAACTACTCAAATAAAGGAGAATACTGTCTTCATTTGCTGGATGTACATAGACAATTACATTTTTATCTGGACAGAACTAAATCAGTACGTAAATCAGACCAGTTGTTTGTTTCCTATTCAGGACCTAAATTGGGAAACTCTGTTTCTAAAGTGACCTTATCTGAGTGGTTGAGAAACTGTATATCCTTGGTCTACCAACATAATAAAATGCTTCTGCCGAGCAAGGTCAAAGCACACTCCACCAGATCAGTGGCGACTTCTGTTGCTTTTCATTCAAAGGCTTCAATGGATGATATCTGTGCAGCTGCAACTTGGACTACCCCTCATACCTTTATCACCCATAACAAATTGGATTTGGTCTCCAGGGGAGCATCTTCTGGTTCAATGGTACTCTGGAACATCCTTCCATAAGGGCCTCCCAGGGCATAAAGTAGCTAGGGACTCTGTCCCATCAGTAAGGAATGAATGAAGATTGACAACATCAGATAAAGAAGTTATGTTCTTACCATAACGTTCCATCTGTGTTGTTCATCTTCATTTATTAATTATGTCCCACCCTCCATCCCCCTCCAAGGGGTTCCTGGAGGTTCTGATTTGGTCCAAATTCCGAATTAGGGGACCTACTCAGAAAAAGCCTCTGCTTTCTTTATCATATGCAAACTCAATCTGAGGTAACAGGGAGAGGAGCACTATGGGTAAAGCTTAGCTCGAGAGTTTTTTGTCTGGCACGAGCTTGTTATAAGGCCGACACCCATCAGTAATGAATGAATGAAGATGAACATCACAGATGGAATGTTATGATAAGAACATAATTTCTTTTTTCTTTTCTGTTAATCTATGCCAGCATATGATTTAAGTGATAATTTAATAAAGTGGTTTAAAAAAACAGTAATTCCTCAATTGTGATGTAGTTCAGGTACTTGGGTCTATGTTACGATGTCAAAAGATGAGTTCACCGAACACGTCTTCATCTACATGTAAATATCGACCTTTTGAAATGCCAAATGGCCACTTCAGTGAATTTTTCCCAGGGGAAAAAAATTGCTTGGCCGTCATCAGGGATTTGCCCTTTTCGCCACTGTACTGCAATCTTGAAGTCAGTATATTTAGTTAGGGGGTGTGTGGGGGGCAGAGCCCTCCACTATGTAGGGTTTGAAAGTTTGATTTGTTTGTGTACTGGCAAGAAAATTTTTCCCCTGGGAAAAAATTTGCTGAAGTGGCCATTTGGCATTTATAAAGGTCAATATTTACATGTTGATTAAGACGTGTTCAGTGAACTCGTCTTTTGACATCATAATATAGGCTCCAGGTACTTGACCCCTGACATTTCTGCCTTGCTCTTGGAGGCATTTACACTAAGTTATGCTTGTTTCAAGGACTCTGTTGCAGCCTGTACCTTAGTTAGATGCTAGTCCTAACCCTCAGAGTATATACAGAAGTAACATAATTTATGTAAACTGCAGCATAGTTTGTACAAGGTTTCAAGACTCTGTCAATTAATTTTTCAGAGATTGCTGGGGTACCATGTAGTCCAAAAGGAAGAGCAATTTACTGGCATAATCCCTCTATTATATAGATTGCTTGCTTTTCCTTTGTTTCAGCTGTTAGAAGGATTTGCTAGTAACTTTTTGTCAGGTCTTATGTGGTTATGAATTTCACCTCCCCCTAACTTTTCTATTTACTTGTCAACCTTAGGCATACAGTACCTGTTAGATTTTAAATTATTGTTCTTTCTAAACTCATTACAGAACCTGATAGTTCCTAGCAGTATGGTGCTCTTCCACTCACTTTTGGCCTAGTCTGTTGCCAGTAGCTGAAACATTTTCTTTACTTCTTTTACTGTCTTTATTTGTGACTCTGGTCAGAACTATAACTAGGTGTTCTGGCACCCTGTGCAAGTTCCCCTGATCTGGCACCCCATGTAAATTGAAAAAAAAAATACTATCTCTGTCTCTAACCAAAAAAAAAAAAAAAAAACAGAAGAATCCTAAAGGCCAGTGCTGGATCTTTCTGTCAAGAGCCAGAAGTTCAAGATGTTATTACTTCAAAATCTTATACCTTTGATTCTTCATCTAGCTTTCATGGGAAAGCTGGACCTAAATGACACATCACATTCCTATTGCCAAGCATTCCTCGCATTTCTTAAGATGTGGTGTGTCTAGTTCACCTTGTTAGTTGTCTGTTTTACCATTTGGACTCTCCACAAAATGCCTAGCTACAGTCATTCCTTACTTCAGATTCCAGAGCATTCTTATCTTTTCTTATCTGGATACTTGTCTTATCTTTGCGACTCTTTTGCCAGCTGTTGGGAGTTTTTTAGCAACTGTTCCAGCAATTCTAATTACGGGTTTCATATCAGTTTGCAGAAGTCTTCTCTCATCCCAGCTCAAGGATGTTTTTCCTGGAATCTGTGTTAGATGATGTCTTGGGAAGACCTTTCTCCCCCAACACAAAGTGCATAGTTTCACCAGTTTTTCCTGATTTTCTCCAGCTTAAGCTAAACATTTGCAAGGGAATTGCTCAGGATTCTAATTTACATGGACTTGACGATAATAATGCTGCCCTTTGCCAGACTACATATGAGAAGAATGTAATGGTACCTCAGATCAGTCTGTACTCAGCATCATTCTACACCCATTTTCTTTGAAAATTCCATTTCTGGGATTTGTAAAGAAGGATATTGGATGGTGGATAGACCAAGATAGCTTGCAATCCAGGTCTTCCATTCTTCCTTCTTTGCACACACACACACACCCCCCCCCCACCATCATTCACCACAGACACTTTAGTGTTGATGTGAGGAGTGGTTTCAATAGGGGTAAAAGCACTAGCTCTGTGGGACCCAGTGGACAGACAGAAGCACATAAATGTGAGAGAGCTGTTGGCTGTCTTTGATACTTTCAAGACCTTGAAACATTTCTGTCCTTCTCCGCTCCAACATTCTATCAGGAAAATTAGTCTTCAGAAATACGTGGTTCAGAATGATCACAGATGTTTGGGGTGAGGAAGATATATTTTTTTTTTATACAAGATTAAGTTCAGGGGCTTTCTACCATCCATGGGAAATCCTTTTCTTCTTGCACATGAAGTTCACAACTTTCTACCATCCATGAGAGTTCTTTTTCTTCTTGCAGATCAAGTTTCTCTGTTACGTTTAATACTGGACCAGCTGTTTGATTCAGCTGCAGTAGAGAGAGTCTCCCAGAAGAAGAAGAAAGGTGTTCTGGTCCCAAGGAAAGAAAGACCTTAGAGACTTATTCTGCACGTTTTTAGACAAAATTCCTGAATTTACAGAAGTTCAGGATGTTAACAGTGCTGACTGTCCTGTTGCTATAACCAGATGTTTTCTAGTCAGGCAACATTTGAAAGATCTCTGCCTTCACATTATCCATCTACAAGGAGCACAGTTGATTCCTCCTTTTAGTGCCAGGAATCAGTGCATTCCGTTTACCTCCTTGCCCTTTAGGCTTTCCATGGCTCCCATTGTATTCCTAGTTCAAGTTTTTATTCCATTTAGGGTGAAGGGCACCTGTATTAACCCTTTCCTGGATGACAGGCTGAGTCAGGCCATCACCGTAGAAGAGCTAGAAATAACCTTGAATCTACAACCTCCTACCTGTCCAGTCTAGGCACCATTACATTACACAAATCCCTGTCTCAGTCTTTCCACCTTTCATGGAGCAGTCCTCAGAAAAAATATCCATCTTCCAAACTTGTCCATTTTTAAGAGGATGAGAAGCATCCTGAAAGTGATCAGGTACATTTTAGATTCCGTTCAGTTAATGGGAGGGCCAGGTAATAACCCATCTCTAGATACTTTTTGTGACTCTCCCTACCTTTGGATGCCTAACCTTGACCCCTTATGCATCAGAGTTTACCTCAGAGTCAAGAAAGGAACCCTGAACCCATGGGAAATGGAATTACCAGAACAGGAGCAAAAAAATGTAAGAGCAATGTTGGACCTCACATATGCACACTGTGCACCACTCTTATCCATACTAACCCTAACTTCAACCCTAACCATAACAGTAAATGCTTTTCACATTGATCACTGCTGCAGTTACCTTAGCTATATGGGTTATATCATGCAGAGGATGTAATAGCCGGCCAGCATCCAAAGTTTCAGGGCACCTTCCACTCACCCAAACCGTAATGAACTCAGGCTGAACTGACTAAAAAGTCAGGTTTGAGCTCCAAGTCTTCAGGGCTTTCCTGCCACTGAGAAGACTGTTCCTCTGTGGGCTTTTGAGGATCTGTGGTTGGCCAACTCTATTCCATTGCTGGGATAAGTTCCATTTGGAGAAAACCTTCCACTTCACTATTTTACTTTTTAAAAGCTACTTTTTTTTGAAAAACAAGTATTTTTAATCTAGGAAAAGTATTTTTCTTGACTATCTTGCAACTTTTATATACTTTTAAATGGGAGTGCGCCCTTTTACTTTTGTGGTAAAAAGTTGCTAAAAGTTGTTTAAAACTACTTTGTGAAGAAAATGTGCTTATTTTGCTTTTTTTGGAGGCAGAGGAAAGTGTTTAAAGTGCTTTTTACTGTTATTTTTCTTATTAAAAGTTATGTTTGTGTTACTTTCCTGTTTTATCATTCCCTGTGAATCAAGCACTATTTTTGGCTTGATCATAGAGCAAACTGCAGGTCTATTAGTTAGAAGTTCTTCCAGCCACAAAAAGAAAAATATTAAGCAGTCTTTGTCACTGTAGCAGGGTGGTAATTTGCCTTAGCTGCAGGTCAGTTTATCTGCTGTGGCCAAAGCTGGTTCCTCAGACCACTCATGTTTTTCTTTGGATCACTGTGGTGTAGTCCATACAGCCACCATGGTGCAGGGTTGTCCACCATCTCTGTAGCTACAGAGGTCCCCTCAGGGAGAGTCACTCTTTTTGGTGATGGGAGAGAGAGTCAGGGAATGTTCCCCTGCTTAGTCAGAATGCTGTGCTTATTCCTGGGGAAGCTGTTGCTAGCAATACTGGTTCTCTTTTTCCACATTTTCCCATTAAAGACCCAGAAAACTAAACATTTTACCTTCTCTTCATAGGTTCATAGGTTCATAGGTTCATACTAGGCTATCTGCCCGAGGGCATTTACAAGCCTAGCCCATAGTTTTGTGGCTTACGCCACCCCTTTAGTATGGGGAACTATACCCATTATTTTGCTGTGCCTCTGTTGAGCAGTGACACTGAGGTAATCCCTGGGGTATATCTGCGATCTCCCATCCATTGGTCAAGATTTCTCTTGAACAAGGCCAGCGAGGTGCTCTCACATATACCGGGATTTTATTCCACAGCATAGGGAGTCTTTGGTGATGAATCTATCCTCCAGCACGCCCTATTAATAGCGGTCGAGGTCGAGGTTAAGTCTCCCGCCTTGTGGCTCTGACGGATCTAGATTTTTGAGGTGAAGCATATTCATCAAATCTGTTTGACATGGCCTTGTATGTTAGGCAAAGGTCACCTCTGAGCAGTGTGGCGACTGAATAGAGCTGGAGTTCTTCAGTCGGGCAGCATAGGACAGATGTTTGAGACCCTTTATCCTTTTGGTGAGGAACTTTGTGGCCCAGCTGCTGCAAGTGTCGGGTCAGATACATTCCGAATGGGGCATTGTACTCAATCATTGGTCTGATGAGTGATGAGTATAGGGAGACTATGACCTCCTTGATCTAGATGAGAATCCTTCATGATAAGGTGGGCAATGTAGAAGGTCTTCCTAACTACTTTAGCTACATGGGTGTCGAATGACAGACTACTATCAACCTGGGTCCCCAGGTCCCTGATAACTTCTTCTGTACTCAGTGGATTGCCACCTATTTGGTAGCTAGGGGTAACCTTGTTTTTCCCGAAGGGTATGACTATGCATTTTTTGGCATTTAACTTTAGGCCATGGCTCTGGCACCAGTTATCCGTTTCTGTGAGACCCTTCTGAAGGATATCTGTGTCAGATGTGTTTTCTACTATGGCGCCCAGTTTGCAGTCATCTGCAAACTTTGTCAGCCATAACCCTCAGTTAATCTGGGCAGGAGTAATTTATTGGGCTTGGCTCAAGTCCTTGTACAGGCTGTTGATCCCTCTTCTAAGGTAGTTTCTGGTAAAAGAAAAAGGGATTCCTCTTTCCCTGAAGAAGTTCAGGAAATGGGATCTATAGGGTATTGTAAAGGGACACATGCATTTCTTTCTCCTCCAATTTCTTATTGAGATTCTGAAGAGAATGTTGTATCCTTTTCTCCCTTTCTGGGCAAGAGTAATTTATTGGAATTGGTTCAGGGCCTTGTACAGGCTCTTGACCCTTTTTGTAAGGTGGTTTCTTGTAAAAGAATAAGGAATTCCACTTTTCCTGAAGAGCTTCAAGAAATGGGATCTGTAGGGGATTGTGAAGGGACAGATGCATTTTTTTCTCCTCAGATAGCTTATTCAGATTCTGATGAGAGTGTGGTATCCTGTGTGCCCTTTGAGATATTCTCTTTCTCTGAGACTGTTTCCAGGATGAAACTGTTTGTTATGTTGTCCTATCTCACCTTCATTCTCTGCTGGTTGAGTTCGGAATGGAGCATCGGTTTCGACTTGGCCTAATTCAAAAGCATGAGAGGTTCCACTGGCTCGAGGCTATGCCTATCCCATGATGCTCAGAGAAGATTACCCAGATCTCCTTTGCCGCTCAAGCAGATCGGGTAACTTCTGATGGCTCCTGGCTAAGTTCAATTTATTATTAATATTTCTAATAAAAGAGTTTACGTTTATTAATAGTTTTAAGTTTTTGTAGGTTTTTTGTGTAATCTGTTTGTTTTTTTCCCCTGTTGTTGCTGTTGCTCCCTTTGCCTTTGTCAGGCCTACCCTTCTAGTTGTCCTTTTCATTCCAAAGCTCATTTCAGTTAGAGAGCTTTCCCCCTTATCCTTTCAGGTAGCTCGTTTGAGTTAGAGGGCTCCTAGTGGCCTGTTTAACTTAGAGGTCTGCTCCCCTCCCTCTCGTTACCTTCCCTATAGTCATGAGGAGAAATCGTTTAAGTTAGAGGGTTTCTCCTTAAACTTGTTTTTTGTGCATAGTCAGCATTGCTATATAGATATACACAGATACGTTGTTAGTATTAGTCATGCACATTTTGCCATGCCTTTAGCAGCAGAGTTCTACTTGAATGTAAGAACAAACATATTGATATATTGTATCTCTGAAGCCTTGGAAGGGTCAAATAGCTCAAAACCTTCTTCCTCCTCTAAAGGGGAAAAATCTGGACTATGGATCCAGCCTCGGAGCTGCCTAAGAAGATTGTCGTAAAATCACCTGGCTCGGTACCAACGGCTCTTGGCTCCGAGAAGTCTACCTCTTCGGTTCCATTGGCAGTTATGGAGTCGATAGAGTTCCAAGTCAGGAGATGGTCCCCAGTTCTCGAGCCGGTCACTCCGACTTTAAGATCTCCACTCCTAGAAAGGGCGAGATCTCCTTCTTTGTCTTCCCATTCCTCCAGGAGCTTGTCTGATGATGACGTGGAGCGGGTGGTAAAGAGACTGCTTCGTACACCGGCACTGGCAAAAATTTTCTCAACTCCGACCCAGAAGGAACCGGAGCCAAATGAGGCACCATCCCCTTTCTTCTGTTCCTCCTCCAACCCATTCAAGGGCTTCGGAGCCAGAGGGCATGGGCCCGATAGTAGTGGAAACGTGGGAACCAAGACCTCCAACAGGATCGTCAGTTCTGATGACCACTCTGACTACCTTGGTTCCATCAGAATCTGGAGAGTCTAGGAGCCAACACTTTCCCATCAGGTCCAGGGAGGAGAGTCAGATTGTACAGCTGTCTGAGCCAGTTCAATCTCTTAGGGCTATGGCGCAGTTGAGCTCCACTCCTACATCGGCTTTGGAGCCAACCACTCTGCCTCGGGTTTGGCCTGTCGGTTCTTCGGAGCCGGGGACATCCTCGGAGTGGGATGAGGGGGCGTTTGAGCTGATGGAGAGAGTGCTGTCACCCCCAATGGCTCCACACTCTTCCCCCAAAAGCGCCTGTATTGGTTTCAGCACCATTGCTCCCACCCAAGCGTAGAGACCCAAAGCCCCAGGAAGCCCCAACGGGTGAGACTGTCTCTTCCAAAACTTCCCCAGAGTACCCCTAGAAGGAAGTCCCTCGGAAGAGGCTGTGCAAGAGGAAGCACATAGACTACCTGGATGAGTCCATCACGTCAGTCCCCTCTGAGGATGTCTCCTTTGCAGAAATCTTGGAGATTTTTAAGCAGATGGGTGGCTGGAAACCCACCAGTCCTTCTGAGGATGAGTCAGTTTACCTGGAAGCTTTTGGTTCTTGCTTTACTGCCAATTGGGTGTCTCCACCCTTTGACCAACTAATGAACGTTATTGCTCGAAAGGTGTGGACCTTTCCCGATACAGTGGAGCCTGTTCTGAGGAGGCCTAACAAGTTCATTACTGCTCCCACAGATAAAGAGTTCTTGACAAAAGTCCCAGTAGATGTGATGGTGGTGGTAACGGCCACCAAAAAGGAATTGTCAGAAACTTTTCATCCACTGAATAAAGGCTCTCAGATGATGGACAGGTATGGAAAGCATACCTTCTGTTCAGCAGCTTTTACACTTCGATCGCCGAATTACTTGACCCATTTTACCAGACTTCAAAGGGATCTCCTGAAAGAGCTAGAAGATACCCTGCAGGGTACTGTAGTTGCTGGTGGTTT
>NC_056737.1:1126314355-1126359355 GCF_019279795.1 Protopterus annectens
GTTGTTTTTTTTTATATATATATATATATATATATATATATATATATATATATATATATACATATATATATATATATATATATATATATATATATATATATATATATATATATATATATATATATATATATATATATATATATACACACACACACACACACACACACACACACATATATATATATATATATATAAATATATATATATATATATATATATATATATATATTTATCGGTTTACATCAAAAACCCACTTACACGAAACACAGATCATTGAGACAACAACAGCGAAACGGCAGATCTGAAGTAGGGAGTTAATTTGTCAGCAACCTGTGGGTCTTGGATCTGATATCGGATCCGAGCCGGCAACTTGTTTCAAGCTAATGGATCCGAGCTCCTAGCTCCTCCCTTCACCCATAATTCCCTGCCAACCCTCCATGACCTCAGATCTAGTTTGCCGCGCTTGTGGATAGCTGGATCCCCTTGAGCTCAGCAAGTGAATTATCAGATAAGTCTATATTTTCTGTCAAACTTTTCTTTTTTCTTTCAAATTTTAACATTTGTAAGTGTTAGGTACCCTTTAGTATAAAAATATTTTTCTTTAATTAGTTCCCTCCCTTCGTTTGGTCGTTAGTGAGTGTGTGTGTTGTGTTTTTGGGGCCTGTGTGTTTGTGTAGTTCTTCCTTTTACTTTAAGTATGGCTGAGGCCCCAAAAGCCATTTTCTCGAAATGTACCGAGTGTGGCCATAAGCTCTCCCCGGCTGATGGCCACACTCGGTGCGTTCGGTGCCTTGAGGTTGAACACCTCTCCTCAGGCTGTACCATTTGTGCAGCGTTCAAACCCAGGGCACTGAAAGAGCGGAGGTCGAAGCTAGTCTTGGCGGGACTTTTACCCCCGGACTCAGCTCCGGCCTCCGCTGCTCCCGTGGCTCCACCACAGCCTGTGGTTGCTGCCACTCCTGCCCCCCTTCCTCCGTCCGGGACTCAAACTCCCGCTAAAGCATCGGAGGACAGGGAGGCCAGGAGGGAGAAACGGAGGGAGAAGCACCACAAGTGGCGGGCCGAGACCTCCGTTACGGCCCCGCCAGCTAAGCGGGCTTGTCCCTCCACTGCTAGGTCTCCTCCTCCTCGGCTCCGATCTCCTTGTTTCTCCCCGGGGCCCGAGGAGGAGGAGGCCTGATCTCCATCGAGGTCATCGAGGCGGCGCTCCAGGCCTGCCTCGTTGGCCTCTTCGAGATCTACCTTTAGTTTATCCGATGCAGACTTGGACCGGATGATGCGAAGGTTCATCCAGGCCCAGCTGCAGATGGGAGTGCTTTTGCCTCCCCCCCCCCTTTGGGGGGGAGCTCGACACCTTTTTTCCACCCTATTGCTCCTTCTCCGACCCGCTATCCGGGTTCGGAGCCGAGCAGCGTTGGAGCCGGGGGTGGGTCAGCGCCGACAGTACTCGGTACTTCGGATCCGACCCTGCCCTTGAGCCTGTCATATCCGACCTCTCGGAGCCGTGGCCCGAGCTTCGGATCCGAGGGATTCAGTGTGCCTTCGGCTCCGTCCAGGTCGGAGCGCACTGGTCCTTCGCCGGATCCGAAATTCGGCGCCGGTTCTGATCCTTCGGATCCGAGTGGGAGCCAACTGGATCCAAGAGAGTGATTCTCCCTCGGCCTTCGATGTTGTGGAGAGGGCTCTGTTGAGAGCATCCGGACCCCGGTCCTTGTTCGGCTCCTCCTGCACTCCCTCTCTGCTGGGCCAGGCTTCCATCACCCGGCCAAAGGGACAGCCTGCTTCAATGTCACAGATGGTTCCATTGGAACAAGATGTTGCTGGCGAGCCTCCTCGGACAGCCCCGAGGAAGCCCCGCAAGCATAAGTGCAAGAGGAGGCACGTGGACTCCCCTGAGTCCTTAACCGAGGACACGGACTTGAAGAAGGAAGGCTCCCCAAGATCGCCCCCTGAGGATGTCTCCTTTGGAGACATCATGGAGATGCTGAGGATCAGAGGTGGGTGGTCTGTCCCCAAGTCTTCCTCCGACGAGTCCGTGTTTCTGGAGGCATTTGAAGCAGGCCCGTCTACCTCTTGGGTGTCCCCTCCGGCCAACCCCCTGGTGGACCTCATCACCACCAGGGCGTGGAAGGATCCGGACACCATGGAGCCAATACCAAAACGTCCGGACAAAATACTTAGCTCCCCCTCAGACCGATCACACTGGAGTAAGGGCCCCCCCGTAGATGCCATGTTGACGGCGGCAGCCAGGAAGAAGGAATTGGCTCAGGAGAGCCCCTCAGTCCATCCACCGAGCAAGGAGTCCCGCTCGATGGACCGCTTAGAAGGAAGTTTTAGTTCAGCGACCTTCTCGGTAAGGTCTCTGAACTATATGGCACATGTCATCAGGATGCAGCGGGATCTTATCAAAGAATACGCTGCCTTCCCCCCTGAGTCTATGTCGGCGGATGACAAGCAATTGTACTCCACCCGAATGGCCACTCTAAGATCAATTTCTAATACCTGTATGCGGCTATTGTCCCACGCCACAGAGGGAGCCGCTAGGGCTAGCGGAGCAGGCCTAGTCATGAGACGTCAGGCCTGGCTTCGTCATTGTGACTTTGCGGAGCCTTTTAAAGCGTCCTTTGCGAATGCCCCCTTCGATGGTTCTGCCCTGTTTGGCAAAACGGTTCGCGAGACACTTGTCCAGAGCGAAAAGGACGGGAAGATGTCTGCCATCGGAGTCCGCTTCTCTGCTCCCCAGCGGTCCTTCTCGAAGAACCAAAAGGGTCAGAAGAAGATGTGGTTCCGGAAATCGCAACATTCTCAACCCGCTCCAGACAACCAGTCCTACCATGGCAGAGGAGGACAGGGAGGACGCCGCCCCAGGGGCAGAGGGGCTCCGAGAAACTTTGGGTCCAGAGAACCTTTATCTGAGTGGCCCGTGCAGCAGCCCTGAAGGGTTGCCCGGCTGCTCCACTCTGGAGGCAGTCGGGGGGCGCTTCTCGGAGCACCTAGCGGCATGGGAGTCGATCACTACAGACTGCTGGGTGATTCTCATTATATCCAGAGGGTACAAAATACCATTACTCCATGTCCCCAAACTCAACAAGGCATCTACTTTGCTCAGCCAGAGACTTCTTTCTCCGCCTAGCTCCACAATTAGGCATTACCATCAATGTCGACAAATCTCTTCTGGCCCCAACACAAGTCATAGAATTCATAGGTGCCAGAATAAACACCAGAGAGCTACGAGCCTTCCTAACCTCTGAGAGAATCCGGAATTTGCAACTCCATGTGCGGGCCATCCTCCAATCAGAGACTTCTCCAGCGGAATTGGTCTTGAGAGCACTAGGCTCCATGGTGGCAGCGATTACGCTTCTTCCATGCGCCCATCTGAACATGCGGGTACTGCAATGGACACTTCTAGTGCAATGGTCCTTTCTATCCCTTCCTCTTCACCACCCCATTGCTATCAGCAAGGTTTGCAGGAGGGCTCTATTATGGTGGCTCCAAGCCTCGGACCTCCATACGGGCCGTCCCTTCTGCACCTCTTCCCCTCTCGCCACGGTGACCACGGACACCTCTCGCCTCGGGTGGGGGGGTATTATTCAGGCAGGACAGTCCAAGGCATGTGGAACAACACAGAGACCTCCCTGCATATCAACGTTCTGGAGATGAGAGTGGTGCTGTTCGCGTTGCAAGCACTTCAGGATCTCCTCCCCATAGGAACGATTGCGATTCAGTCGGACAACATGTCGGTTGTCTGGTACATCAACAAACAGGGGGGAACCAGATCTTACCCCCTATGCCGCGAAGCCATGAGAGTATGGGAATGGGCGATCTCCACCAACTGCTTTCTCATTGCAACACACATTCCGGGATGAACCAGCATCCTAGCGGACAAGCTCAGTCGCACCCTTCTTACCCCGTATGAGTGGTCTCTCAATCCACTAGTAGCGAAGCAGATATTCACAAAATGGGGGCAACCCTGCTGCGATCTTTTTGCATCTCCATCAAACACCAAATGCGACAATTTCTTCGCTCTAATCCCCCCTCCAGGGGAAACTCCAAGAGACGCTCTGGTGCATGCTTGGCCACCCGGTCTACTTTATGCCTATCCTCCACTACCCCTGATGCTGCAACTCTTACAGAAAGCCTCACGGTTGGGGAGCAGGATGATCCTCATTGCCCCATTCTGGCTTCGGCAAATTTGGTTCCCTAACCTGTGGTCTCACCTTGTGAATCCTCCTTGGATTCTAGATCCCACTCCGGATCTCATCTCCCATCCGTCAAACTTACCGACCCCAAACCTGGGCAATCTCAAACTAACAGCTTGGTTGCTCCAGTTCCACTCCTAGTTAGGACTCCCGGTATCTCTTCACCAGTCAAAGCCATCCTTGTGGCAGCGCATAAGCCTTCCACCAGGAAAGTGTACCGCAGTAAATGGAAACATTTTTCCATCTGGGCGGAGCATCATGATCTAGATCCCTTTACGGCTCCTCTTCCATCTATATTAGACTTCCTAACCGAACTCTTTCAGGAAGGCGCTAGTTGTTCAACTGTCAAAGTGCAATTGGCAGCCATATCACATTACTATGTGGGACATGATACAGGGCCTTTGATGTCGGCCAAGTTGTGTAAAACCTTTCTCAAGGGCACCTTCTTACTTAGACCCCCTATAAAGGAAGCCGTGCCACCATGGGATCTTGCATTAGTTCTTCAAGCCTTGACTGCTCCACCTTTTGAACCCACTGCTTCAGTAGATCTCAAATTCCTGTCTTGGAAAACAGCATTCCTTGTAGCCATCACTTCAGCAAACAGAGTTTCAGAGCTTCAAGCTCTCTCTGTGAATCCTCCTTATTTGATCTTTCACCCAGACAGAGTGTACCTCAAGATAAATCCCTCTTTTCTCCCCAAGATTGCATCAGAAACCAACATAAATCAATCCACAAATTTACCGGTTTTCTTCCCTAAATATCAGAATAAGGGAGAGTACAAGCTGCATTCATTGGATGTTCATAGGCAGCTTCGTTTTTATACTCATAGAACAGCTGGCCATAGGCAATCCGACCAGCTGTTCGTTTCCTTTGCCAAATTTAATTTGGGGAAAGCAATTTCAAAAGTATTTTTATCACGCTGGATTTCTCAATGTATCCTATTGGCGTATCAAGTCTCTGGGAGACCCGCACCAGAAGGAGTTCGTGCGCATTCCACCCGCTCCATTTCTACTTCTGCGGCCTTCAAGTCTAGAGTTCCATTGGATGATATTTGTTCAGCAGCCACTTGGGCTTCATCTCATACTTTTATTAACCACTACAAACTGGACGTGATTTCTTGAGGGAGAGCATCCTTTGGCTCTGCGGTGCTTCGCAATATCCTTCCATGATGGCCACCCAAGGTGCAGGTAGCTGGGGACTCTGTCCCACAGGTTGCTGACAAATGAACTCCCTACTTCAGATTTAGAAGTTATGTACTCACCATAACGTTCCATCTGAGTAGGTAGCTTCATTTGTCTGCAACCATCCCCCCCTCCTTCCCCCTGGCCTTCTTCGGATCTATTGGTAGTTGGATACCCATTTTGTTGGGTAGATATTGAGGGGCAAACTCGATCTGAGGTCATGGAGGGTTAGCAGGGCATTATGGGTGAAGGGAGGAGCTAGGAGCTCGGATCCATTAGCTTGAAACAAGTTGCCGGCTCGGATCCGCTATCGGTTCCAAGACCCACAGGTTGCAGACAAATGAAGCTATCTACTCAGATGGAACGTTATGGTGAGTACATAACTTCCAATTTATCGACAGGTCATCCAGGGAAAGAAGGTAGTCAGTCGAAATTAAAAACAAACCACAGCAAAACACTATGAACCCACACAAGTGGGGGGGGGATTGCCCCCACACACCTCCAATGTGGGGGCTGTGCCCCCACACCCCCCAATTAAATATACCAACTCTGAGATCACACCATAGTGGACAAAGGAGCAAACTCACAGCTGTTGGCCAACTGCCTTCTTTTCCTCGGTAACCTATTGATGATGTGAGTAGTCGATGAAGTGCCATTTCCCTGTTGTCATCTCGATGATTTGTGTTTCGAGTAAGTGGGTTTTTGATACTCTGAAGTAAACCCATAAATTTATATATATATATATATATATATATATATATGTGTGTGTGTGTGTGTGTATATATATATATATATATATATATATATATATATATATATATATATATATACACACACACACACACACATACACACACACACACACACACACACACACACACACACACACACACACACACATAAATATGCACCCAGATACTCACGCACAAATATACACAAACACACACGCATATACACAGAAATGTACACACAAAGGACATAGACACATACGGACAGAAACACACATACAGACACAAACAGACATACACACACACACACAAACACACACACACACAAACATGCACAGACACACACATACACAGCTATGCCTAAAAATCCACACAAACATATACACACACAGATATTCACAGATATACATCTATATATATATGTGTGTGTGTGTGTGTGTGTGTGTGTATATATATATATATATATATATATATATATATCTATATATAGATATATATATATATATATATATATATATATATATATATATATATATATATATATATATATATATATATATATCTGTGTATATGTAGACACATTCTCACACACCCACACACAACCAGATATCCACACACAGATATACACAAACACACATGAATGAATAACATCAATTTATAATTTAAAAATGTTGCCATTCTGTGAATCCGAGTAAACCTCAGTGTCAGAAATTATAGGCACAGCCATTCACCTGATAAAAAGCTATCAAAAACAGCAATAATCCTCTCACTCATCAAATTCTAAACGAAACTACAAAATGAATGTTGTATGTGACTAGTTGTATATGAATAATTTATGTACGCAGCTCAAAAAAAAAGTTCATACTTCTCTTTTGCACTGAAACAGAATGTCCCATTGCAAGCTTACCTCTGAATTGCCCAAAATAGTGCAGAGCTTCCCTGCTTTTGCCTCTTAGTTTTGCATTGTCTCACGTAAACTTTTTGCTTTTCTCAAAAATGCCTTCTTCTTCTTTCAGCTTTTAGGGGTCGCCACAGCGGATCATCTGTCCGCTCATGATAAATTATAATCAGTCAGTACACACATTAGAGCGTCATACGTGTTGCTCTTTTACCCTTTCAGATGAACTAGAGTAATGTGTAAAATGTTCCCAATTATGGCCCTTTGTCCCTCATTATTTTTGGCTTTGTTCAAAATTCTTGAGCATAGTAGTACAGAAGGGTACGACTACAACTAACTTTAGCCATTACTTGGAATTCTTTGACATTCTCTTTTGTTTTTGGAGTAGGAGAGCTTTTTTTTTTTTTATAATGGGCATTCTCTAGACTAGTAGACATCTTCCAATAAGCATGCACTTGCATTACAGCAATTGCGAAATGCCAGTTAATAGATCTTTTTTCTTTTTTTTTTTCAAATAGAGCAAACCCTGAATAACATTATCAGGCAACTGATAGTGGTTTAGAGAGATTTTTTCTTTTTGATTTTTTCCCCACAAGCTATTTACAAATGTAGCAAGTCCTAGAAACTGAAGTTGCTATGTTTGTAAATGATAACCTGCAAGAAAAATATATGTGCAGCCAGAAGTGCAGTTTGTATGGAGATACAACAGTTTACAAGAGAAATCTGGTGTTCTGTCAGTAATTAAAAAACAGAAAAAAAAGGATACAGCTTTGGAGCAACTTTTCCTGTCAACAAGTGTGTCCAGGCAAATGGGTACATATTGCATCTTTCTTCATATGGATAACAAGACAGAGTAAATGCATACAATGAAATAATCCAGCATTACAGAATCTTGACAGGGAACAAAACTTAGACAATATTATGTTTCATGGCAGAATGAACATAATTCTGGGAAATTCTATTTGGAAGGAAGTAGGGAGGAGTACTGTTGACATTAATACAGTGGCTGGGGATAAGAATGCCCTTCAGTGACTAGCTTGGGACAGTTTTTAGATGCTTGGTTTGTCCCTTTAAATGAAGTTGGAATGTGTAATTGGTTATAATTGTTTTGTTTACATTGCTATGGTGTTGTACTGTAAATGTTGAAAGATGATAAGTAATTATATCAGGGTAGCAACCAGAGGTGCTTACATGGTTTGGCTAAGAGGAGAGGATCCAGTCTAGTGTACAATGTTACTACTTCCTTTAAACGGACAATCCCAACTTTAAACTGTTGTTGTCAGCTTTCATCTGTCTTCACACACAGGTCATAATTTTTATGAATGATGTCATTACCTATAATTTGACTAACATTGTATAATTACTATAAGGATTTTCATGAAATGTGACACTATGTGGTAAGGAAAGTTATAGTATCTGAGTTTTTAAGATATTTGCTATAAACATGGTCTCATTATTCTTAACTAAGTGTTGGAGTTCATTAATCACTTGAATCTTCTGTTGAAACAAAACTTCTGTGGCAAAGACAACACCACAGTAGGTATGAAGGCAGATAAAACATTCCCCATTCATCTCAATGAGACAGTGAAAAGAAGTGAAAATATCCTCATTCACATTAACAAGGTGTTGGAGATAAAGATTAATTCCTCAGGTCTGACAGATTCCCATTCTATCAATACTTCACAATTAAGGGATTGTAATTTCAATTTATGAAAAGTGACACAAAAGCCATTATTGGTGGGGTATGGCTCTGTAGGAGGTATGACATGCTTTGAACTTCCTGCAGGAATTTTGCCTCAGTTCAGAACACACAGCCGGAGTGAGAAGCTGGAGGAGAGTTTCTTGCAATCTTTTCTCTGGTAAAATGAGAAATAGTCCTGTTGACCCATCCCGTGTTACAGGGTTAGTGGCTACATTGCTAATTATTTGAAGGAATTGTCTTGAAATTGTCATCTTTGTAGAGGAAAACTACAACCAGAAAACTGTGTGAACCATAAATACACCAGATAGGTGCTGGGTATTACAGGTAAGTGCAACTTTTTATTTTTGAGAGATTGTAAGGCTGTGATAAGTCAGTGGTTTCAGATCCTGTTGTGTGGGTGCATGATGAGGAATAAATAGATAAAAAATATGTATTTTGTGTACTTCAGCTGTATTTTTGTTAAAAACAGTAATGCGTTGTAACATTTTATTTATTTGTTTATTTGAAAAGTTTCCAATTTTAACTTTGATATTGGTGTGTGGGTAGTTACTTAGTCTTGGATGGGATCATTCACCATTTTTGATTTACTTTTATTTCAATTCTGTTTGTTTTAACTGAATACAAAATAAATCAAAAATTGTGGATGGTCCCATCCAAGAGTAAGCAACCACCCACACACCTACATCAAAGTTAAAATTCCTCAATTTTGTCAATGCAAATGCTTTGGAACAGCTAGTCGGTACCCCCACAAGAGGTGATATTATCTTGGACTTGGTATTAACCAACATGAGTAACCAGTGCAACATCCCTGCAGTATAATCCTCCCTTGTACCCACTTGTACCCACAAATTATCAACTTAATAACAACGTCCTAAGCACGCAGTCAGTCGTGAGGGATTTGGGCACCAGACTGATAGCAACCTGACTTTTGATCACCATGTTGCTTCCATTGTACAGAAAGCTTTCTACATGGCCCACCTCATAAGTAGGGGTATCTCATTCAGGGACAAGGAGGTCATAACATAGGTTCATAGGTGTGTACTAGCCCAATTGCCCTGGAGCCTTTACAAGCCAAGCCCATGGAAGTGCCCAGGCATCATGCCGCCCGACGTTAGCTCCCAGTGCCTCTATTAAGTAGAGCCACTGGAGTGATTGCCGGGGTAAACTTTCTATTTCCCATCCACTCATCAAGATTTCTCTTGAAGAGGACCAGTGAGGTGCTCTGCTTGACATGTATGGGAAGTCTATTCTAGAGCATGGGCAGTCTCTGAGTTATGAACCTGCCCCTCCAGCATGTTCTATTGACTGTGGTAATGAGGTTGAGGTCTCTCGAGCGTGTGGTGCAGAGGGATTGGGATTTCTTTAGATGTAGCATTTCTAACAGAGCTGGGTCAGACATGGCTTTGTATGTCAAGCAGAGATTGCCTCTTAGCAGACGATATGAGACAGAGAATAGCTGAAGTTTTTTGAGTCTGTCTGTGAAGGACATGTGTTTAAGGCCTAGGATCCTCTTCATGAGATACTTTTGTGGCCTTTTGCTTGTGTCTAGTGAGGTACATGCCAAATGGGGCATTATACTCGATGATTGGCCTAATCAGGGAAGAGTAGAGAGAGATGATGACCTCTTTCTTCCTGGATGCAAAACCCTTGGTAATGAGATGTGCCACATAGAAGGACTTTCTGACCACAGTGGCAATGTGGTGGTCGAAGGAGAGGTTGCTATCAACATGTGTCCCCAGATCTCTTATAACGCCTTCAGTGTTCAGTGGGCTCCCATCGATGTGGTAATTAGTAGGAATTGAGTTTTCCCAAAGGGGATGACGACGCATTTTTTGGCATTAAGCTTAAGGCCATGGTTTAGACACCAGTCATTGGTGTCAGTGAGGCCTTTCTGTAGGATGTCTACATCACTTGGGGAGTTAATAATGGCTCCCAGCTTGCAGTGCGAACTTGGTCAGCCAGAGTCTCTCCATGTTGGCCTGGACTTCTGAGAAGTAGATACCAAACAGGAGAGGACCCAGGATCAATCCCTGTGGGACTCCACTCATGACTGGTTGGCAGTCTGACTTGGAGTCCACTACTTTCATACTGTGGGTTCTATTTGTGAGTCAGTTTGCAACCCACCTAGTGATATAGGAGCTGATGCCTAGTTTGGTGAGTTTATCAATAATTCCTGAGTGGGAATGTTATCAAAGGCCTTGGCCAGATCGAGATAGGCTGTATGAACTGCCTTGCCCTCATCCACAGCTCTGGTGACTGACTCAAAGAAGTCAACCAGGTTGAGCAGGCATGATCTACCTTTCACAAAACCAAACTGAGTGGGATCTAGAGTTTGGAGATTCCCTGTAGCCTTGTTAATTCGGTCCATGATGATGCACTCCATAGCCTTACATATCAGACTTGTCAGGCTAATGGGATGATAATTCCCAGGGTCTGTAGTCCCTGTATTCTTCCCTTATAAGGCCCATTATTGAGTACAATGCCCCATTTGGCATGTACCTTGCAAAGCACATGCAGCAGCTGGAGAGACCACAGAGGCTCCTCACCAGGAGAATCCATGACCTCAAAAATCTACCATACACAGATAGGCTAAAAGCCCTATCCCTCTACTCTGTTTCATACAGACTCCTCAGAGGTGACCTCTGTCTGGCATATAAGGCGATCTCGGACCCCACCTTGATGGGACTGCTGCATATCCGCAAGTCAAGTTCCACTCGAGTAACCTGCACACGCGGCCTCAACCTGGTCTGTAACATCAATAGGACTTGTTGGCAGGACAGATTTGTGTTCCAGAGACTCCCCCATCTTTGGAATAGACTCCCTCTCCATGTCAAGCAGGGTACCTCTTTACCCCTTTTTAAGCACAACCCGGAAAACTGGATGGGAAATAGAAAATACATCCCTGGGATTCCACCCGTGTCCCTGCTGGACAGTGGCATCGGGTGCTGTCTATGCGTGGGCTAAACTCTCTTGGCTAGGCTTATAAGGGCCTCAGTGCCAATAGCCTTGTAACTTCCTATGATCGTGGTTGGTCAGTTTGTTTCTTGATGGGATGGATTTAGCTGACTATTTGCTTGTATGTGCGTGTATGTGTTTGTACTTTGTGTACTCTTAGACTAGTCCAGTCTTGTTTGAGGTTAAAGGTCCAGGAACATGAGTGTTTGTGACTTCATGATAAGGATTTATGCACGTACGCTCTACAGTTGTACACATTCGGGTCATTGGTGACATTAGTCCCCAAGACATGCTGTAGGTGGATTGGACACTCTAAATTGATCCTAGGTGTGAGTGCGTATGTGTGCCGTCTGTGGAAGGTTGGGTGCTGGGCTGGCAATTCGACACTGTAAAACTCCACTGCCAATCATGAGCGGACAAGTGATCCACTGTGGCAACCCCTAACCAGGAAAAAGCCGAAAGAAGAAGAAGAAGGAGCCTAGTTAGGTAAAGTTGTCACTGTGGACTATGATTTATTTATTTATTGACATTTGGTGACTGGGAAAGTCCAGCTGGGTCTGGAACCCATTTTCAGTGTAGGCCCAGTGAGAAAAGCTCCACACAAAGACAGACATTACTAGAATTGTTGCAGGTATGTGTAAACTTCACAGACATACTTTATATACTTTGCATACAGATTAGTGGAAGACACAGTTTAACATATATACATTTGCATACATCTCAAGCCATATTATAATTTAACATATGGGTAGTAAAATATGCAGTCAAATCCAAAATACTCTCCAAAATACTAGAGAGATGCATACACTCTCAGGTCTCAGACTACCTCCTTACTAACAACCTCCTTTCCAGTACTCAGCATGGTTTCCGACCAAACCATAGCACCACCACTGCCTTACTCTCCTCTACTAATACTATCCTTCAGCATAAAAACAATGGCTATCTCTCCTCTACTACTTTCCTAGACCTATCTAAAGCATTTGACATGGTCCCACACAAACAACTTATCTCTGTCCTCAATAACCTGTCCTTCTCACAATCGGTCACCAACTGGTTTCAGAGTTACCTGTCTGACCACCAACAATCTGTTGTATGGCAGAATGACATATCTCCCCAACTACCTGTCTCCATAGGGGTTCCCCAAGGATCCATCCTTGGACCCCTACTCTTCTCTGTTTACACCAATAATCTAGCCTCTGCCACCAAACATGGCACGCTCATACAATACGCAGATGACTTGACCATCATCTGCTCAGCCCAGTCCCTACCAAAACTGCAAAAAGTCACACAGGAAGCCTTTTCCTCTGTTGAAACATGGTTATCTGATGCCCGATTAATACTCAACCCAAACAAAACTAAACTACTCCTCTTCCAAACCACCAAACATACTCAAAACAACTCTCACTTTAACATCACAGCAAAAGACAACACCACTATATACCCAACTGAACACACCAAATTGCTAGGAGTGGAAATAAACAATAAACTAAAATTTGACATTCACATATCCATGACTATAAAAAAGTCCACAAAAAACTAGGAGCGTTATACAGAAATAAGCAATTTCTCACCAAAGTAGCAAAGATTTCAATAGCAAATTCCCACCTTATCTCCACCCTACTTTATGCCTCTCCAATATATACCAACCTAAGGCAATGTGATCTAAACAAGCTAGAGACCTGCTAAAACAAAATCGCCAAATTCGCCACAGGGGCATCCTACCGTAGTCACCACTGTCTCTCACTTGCTGAACTGGGCTGGCTTGAACTCCCTCACCTCCTTCAGTGGTATCAACTCTCACTCGCCCACAAACTAGTAAACCATCCACTAAATGTCCCATCCCTCCAGAATCTACTCCAACCCTATCGCACCACCAGACCACTAAGATCCAGCAGCAAAATCACTTGCAGATCACTAAAGCCAATAACTCTGCTGGTGAAGCACTGTTCTCTTGCGCCATAGCCAAATTATGGAACTCACTCCCACCCACAATTACCTCCATACCATCATGCACCCACTTCAAAACTTTACTAAAAGCGCAACTAAAAACATGCTGGCTATGCCCTTGCAACTCCCACTCTAATATCATCCACCCCATCCAACCACTACCTTTCTTTCCACTCCACTAACTACCTTGATTATAGCAAGCTCAGATGCTCATAAGCCAGTACTTATTATACGCGAACTTCTTCTTCTTGTAACATTTGTTAATGTCTGGTATGCACTTCACAGATAAAGATTCTAGTTGTCTACTGATGTACTATGTTCTTCATCTCTAAATATGTTGTAAGTAATTGCTATATAAATTGTTAATCACTATGTAATCCAATGTAAATACTGTCTGTTTATTTTAACTGTGGAGCTTTTCTCCCCGGGCCTCCGCTGAAAATGGACCTATGTCCAATCGGACACTCCCGGTCAACAAATTTAAATAAATAAATAAATAGATTATACATTACTAAAGAGTAGATTAAGTCATTATGGGTATGGTAGGTTGTGGAGAACATTAGTGTGTT
This sequence comes from Protopterus annectens, assembly GCF_019279795.1. Lineage (NCBI taxonomy): Eukaryota > Metazoa > Chordata > Ceratodontiformes > Protopteridae > Protopterus > Protopterus annectens. The sequence goes on from NC_056737.1 coordinate 1,126,328,535, forward strand.
AAGATTATTAAAAACTTGGTTTGCATGCTACAGACAACTTACAGTCACAAACAATCAGCCTGTGGAGTGGAAGACTGAGATGTTGATTGATTTCTTGTGTTTGTACAATTTTTATTGGAGCTCAAACAATTTGCTGCTATTCGTAGATTATTGTGGCTATAGCTGCAGTCTAAGCCTGTATGGTGATGCAAGAGATTGTAATTTTGCTACCCTGACCTTTGTTATATCATCTACATATCAAGCCATCAACTTCCCTGATGTTGTTGACTTTTTTTTTTCATTACTTTACACATTCACAGCTGCAGGCAGTATAGAAGTAGCAAACTCCTGCCACATTTCAAGAAGTGCAGGAAAGCGTGACTAATAGACAAATAAACAGAAAGTAAGACAGTAAATGAGCAGTTTGGATTCAGATCAGGAAGTAGCAGGGTCAGTCCAATATTGGCAGTGAGACAGATAGTGGAGAAGAAGTTAAAGATGAGGAAGGGGTCCCAATGAGCATTCCCAGACTTGGAGAAAGCTTATGACAAAGCTGATTTGGGCAGTCCTGCAATACACTAAAGCCCCAGAAACACTGATAGAATTAGTGAAAACTGTGTACAAGGACACAATGTCACAAGTACTAACAAGATTCGGACTTGCAGAGGAGTTCCCAGTGGGGTTGGGTGTGCATCAGTGCTCAGCTCTGAGCTCACTGTTGTTTATACTGGTGATGGACTACATTAACATAATACAAGTGTATTTAACAGTCCTACCTATCAGAGCATTTAAGAGAGAAGAAAAAGTATATTTAGTAGATGTCCATTAAAACAGAGAGAGGATCTTGGAAAAAAGATATATTCGCACTCTCTGCAAAGAAGATAAATTTGAAATTCAGAGTATCACCACTGTAAACCAGTGAATACACAATGCCACAGTTGTTTGACTGTGTTACGTATTGCGCACACAGACTACAGACTATGTGATGAAAACAGCTTGGCAATAGACAAAATCATGTCTGTATAGTATATTTCATTCTGCCATTTTGCAGTATAAAATAAGATGAAATGCTCCCAGTCATGCAGAGGTATTATTACTGTACTGCATTTTCCAAGTATTTGGGGAGGTATAGCTGTTCTTTAAGGGAGATTAATGTTCAGGGTCTCTGTGGAACCCCATCTAGGATCATCAGTAGAGCTACTGTGAAGCTAGATGAATATTAGACAAAGATCTTCAACATATGTTTTAGGAAGAGGTCCTCTCAGGACACTGGAATCAAGCAGTGGTGGTGGTGCCTATCTTCAAAGGTGCCGTAAGCAGCAATTTAGGGAACTGTAGTTTACAGATTACGGATCCTGATTTCAGTGATATGTAAAATGATGAAGATGGTCCCAAATTCATGTCTCATGAGATTCTTAGGGTTGAGTAGTGGCTTAATAAAATTCCAGCAGGCATCCACAATTGGCAGATCTTGCCATATTAACTAGATCCATTTCTATGGCCGGGATGCTGGGGATATGGGGGTCTACCACAGCCCAGCTGTAAAGTTAAAGCCGTAAAGTTCATAAAAATAGTAGCAGGTACCAATCTGTGTAGGTGAGTAGAAAAGTAGTTACAGGGCAGCCATTTCATGTAGAAGCAAGTTTGTAGCTCTCAAGGTATGGTGACAAACAGTGTTCTATAAAGAACACTCATAGCTCCAGGCCTTCTCAATGTGACCTTACAAAGAGAATGGAAAACTGGATCAGTCTCTACATCTGATACCAAGGAGGTTGTGGATGTAGTATATGGTGGACATAAACTCTGATATGAGATTTGAAGCCAGTACAGGTGCCATCTCACTTTCAGCCTTTCCAAGTGCTGTGATATACAGGGGTGGTGGGGCAATAATATGGGAGTGCAGAATGCTATGGGAGAGATTAGAAGAAGTTGGTTTATAAAACCGATAGCAGAAGAAGGACTTGGTGATTATCATTTAAAACAAATTGAATCATCAGACCCAGAGCAAAAAAGGTCAGCAAGGGCAAAAGAGACAACAACATATATTCAGGGTGCATTGTACAGAAATGGGAATGTGATAGTACTTATTTGCTGCTCTTTGAAGGATCATTGCTTGAATATTCTGTACAGTTAAGCAGGCATTACACAGAGAAAGATGCCATATTATTAGAGAGGATAGAGTAAAAGGCAACCAGGATGATGTGTGGGGATAGAAGAAATGTATTATGGCTATGCCCTGGATCAGCTGGTAAACTCCCCTACCAGAGGTGAAAACATATTGGACCTGGTCATCACAAACATGGGCGACAGGTGTTCCACACCAGAGGTCAACCCATCACTGGTTAGATCAGACCATAAACTAATCACTCTGGAAGTCCACACCCCACCACCACCCCCAACTAAGGAAACGACAGTAAAAAAACTTTTCTAAAGAAAACTTCACCTTACTTAAGACAGAGGCGGTAAGTTTCACAGCCCCCACGCTAAAGGATAACGCTGCCCAAGATGCAGAAACTTTTACAAATGCACTCTATGAGCACCTACAAGGATGCATGGATTGTACCATCCCTAGCAAAACCAAGACTCACTCCTCTAAGAGAAGGAAACCAGTCTGGTGGACCCCTGCCATAAACAGGCTATACAATAGAAGGAGGAAACTATTTCAGAAAAAAAAAAAGCAAATCCCAAGAAGGAAAGACATCCCTGATCAGTATCAGTAAGAAACTAAGGTCCCTCATAAAATCACCCAAGGCTAACTTCGAAAGAAAAATAGCCAAGGATTCAAAGATAACCACAAAGCCTTCTTTAGCTATGTTAAGAATCTAAGTGGCAACTCGCAGATATGCACGGAACTAGTGCAAAATTGCACAAAATATACTGAACCTACTGATATTGCCAACATCCTGGCAGGTAGATTCAGTGCAAACGTCACCCCCTTCTCACCCCCAAAAGGGCCCACAACAATACCAGAAAAGTGTAGTGTCCCAGAAATCACAGACGCACAGGTGAAAATAGCCCTTTCAAAAGCCAAAAACACAGCGTCAATGGGGCCAGATGGTGTCCCAGGCTGCATCTTGCATGAACTACAGAACAAACTAACCCCCCACCTAAACATGCTGTTCAACCTCAGCCTCTCCACAGGCTATGTGCCCATAGAATGGTGCACAGCAACGGTTATTCCACTCCACAAAGGAGGGGCCACAACTGACCCTGGTAATTATCACCTCATAAGCCTGACTAGCCTGTTCTGCAAGGCTATGGAACGCATCATTAGGGAACTCATTAACAAAGATATTTGGAACTTCCAAACACTTGACCCGACCCAGTTTGGCTTTGTTAAGGGCAGATCATGCCTACTAAACCTGGTTGACTTCTTTGAGAAAGTCACCAAGGCCATAGACGAGGGAAAGGATGTTCACACAGCCTACCTTCACCTCGCCAAGGCTTTCAACACCATTCCCTACTCAAGTATTACAGAAAAACTCACCAGCCTGAACATAAACCCCTATGTCACGAGATGGGTTGCCAACTGGCTTACAGACAGAACTCACACAGTAAGAATAGCGGGCTCCAGGTATGACTCTAAACCAGTCACAAGTGGTGTCCCACAAGGCTCGGTCCTGGGACCCCTACTGTTCGGCATATACCTCTCAGAAGTACAGGCAAACACACGAGGACTATGGCTAACCAAGTTCGCAGATCACTGCAAACTGGGAGCCATAATTGAATCTCCGGCTGACACGGATCCTCCAAAAGGGCCTTACTGAGACGGACACCTGGTGCCAAAGTCATGGCCTCAAGCTAAATGCCAAAAAATGCATAGTCATCCCATTTGGGAAAAACAAAACACCCACGAATTACCACATAGGTGGCAGCCCCCTTAATACAGAAGAGGTAATAAGAGATCTGGGGACCCAGGTAGATAGTAATCTCACCTTTGACAATCATATTGCCAAAGTAGTTAGGAAATCCTTCTATGTGGCCCATCTAATTACTAAAGGGTTTGCATCTAGAAATAAAGAGGTTATAGTGCCCCTCTACTTGTCACTCATCAGATCCATCATAGAGTACAATGCCCCATTTGGGATGTACCTCACAAGACACTTCCAACAGCTGGAGAGACCACAAAAATACCTCACCAAGAGAATTACTGGCCTCAAACATATGTCATATGCAGCCTGACTGAAAAAACTTCGACTGTACTCAGTGGCATATCGCTTACTCAGAGGTGATCTCTGCCTGACTTACAAAGCCATGTCCAACTCAGAATTGATGGACATGCTCCACCTCAAGAAATCCAAGTCACTGCGAGCCATGCGCTCTAGTGAGCTAAACCTCACCACAACAATAAATAGAACATGCTGGAGGGATAGATTCTTGTCACAGAGACTCCCCATGCTTTGGAACAAAATTCCAAACTACATTAGGCAGAGACCCTCATTATCACTCTTCAAGAGAAACCTTGACGAGTGGATGGGTAACAGAAAATACACCCCTGGGATCACTTCATTGGCTCTGCTTGACAGAGAATCAGTTAATTAATCAATGGGGCGGCGAAAGCCAACACACTCTGGCTAGGCTTATAAATGCCCTCGGGCAGATAGCCTAGTACCTACCTATGAACCTATAAAAACAAGCTTAGGGAACTTGAACTCTCTGTACTAGGAATTATATAGTTACACACTGCAAAGGGAATATGTGATGGTACTAGAATTCAAAGAAACAGCAGAATGTATGAGTAAGGTGGGGACATGGCTACCTGATTAAGAGAACCCAGTTTAACCTGGACATTAGGAAGAAATTCTCAACTGGGAAAGTTGTAAACCAATGCAATACATTGCCAGTATTTGTAGCACAGGATAAGGCCTTTCAGTAAAGGTCCCCTGGGGCTTTAGTTTGTGTGCCTTTGCTGCAAGGTCTGACATTTTACATTACATTTGGTTTTCATTAGGGTGCTATGGTGAAGTTTGGTTCAGTACTCTCAGTACAACAGTGGTTTGAATAATATTTCACTGGTTTGTCGTTTCATCAGATGCAAAAATATAATTTATTTCTTCTGAATACAGATTATTTTTTAGTCATTAAGCGTATGACTCCTCCCACCCTCAATTAGTGGGTCCATATTATCAGATTGAAACTTTCAAACTCCGAATACCATATGGGCGACACCATATGTTCGAAGTTTGAAAATTTTGAATCCTTAAAAAAAAAAAAAAAGAACAGGAAACCTGTCATTAAGGGTTGTATGCAAGGGGGCAAGCCCCCCTGCACCCCCCACACCCCTGCTACTTAAATATACCAACTCCGAGATCACACTACATTGAAGTAAAGGGAAGAATTCCCTACAACGATCTCCGTTCACATTTGCAGTGTTTTCAATATTTGAACATGGTGTCGCCCAAATCATGTTCGACTATTGAAATCTTCGCTGTGATGATACAGACCCCAATTAGTGTCATGGGTAGTAAACTACATTACAAGGTGTGTGTGTGTGTGTGTGTGTGTGATAGCTGGAGCAACCAGCTAAATACATTTTGTATCTGAGGGTTGTGATATATTTTTCTGAGAAATTTGATATCATAATTTGTCAGTATATGTATGACAATCATTTTATTTAGGTGTTCTTATGAAATGAGGACCAAAATGCTCCTTTCTATGAAAAATGAGTATTCTCTGTCATTTTCAATTGCAATATCAAAACAGGCATATTGTATGTAGCCTGAGAGGCATGCACATATTTGAGATTCATAGATTGTTTCTAGGCCGATAACCAGAGGGGTCTTTCTAGGACTAGCCAAGTTTTCCCAAAAGAATAACAATGTCCTGTATCTGAATAGGACATTGACAGCCAGGGATTTATAAGATATCTCTGTCCATAAGGGACATGGGTGCCAATACTGGTTTAAATTTCCTATTCCACATTCACTGGTCTGCGTTGCACTTAAACTGGGTAATAGATGAACTCAGCTTCACATAGATGGGAAGCCTGTTCCACTGGAGGAGCAGTCTGTGGGACACATTATCTGTCTTTCTAGCATATTCTGTTTAAGTCACAGACAAAATTCAGGTCCATAGACCCTGTATTTCTGGTACTCTTTTAATTACGAATATGTAGGAGGTCCATAAGTGTGGGGTTTGCAGATGCCTTGTAAGTCAAGCATAGATCACCCCTCAGCAATCTATAGGAGACTGAGTAGAGGGAAAAGGGAAAGGGCTTTAAGGTGTGGTGCATAAGGCAGGTTTGTTATGTCTTGTATTCTTTTTGTATGGAGCCTCTGAGGTAAGTCTAGATGCTGCATATTCCTAGCCAGGTACTTACCAGAGGGAGCATTGTACTCTGTGCTTGGTCTGATAAGGGTAGAGTACGGTGGGATAATGAACACTTTGACTCTAGATGTCATGCTCTTACTTATAAGTTGCCCAACATAAAAGGATTTCCTCACCACTGTGGCCACATGGTGGTCGAAGGTAAGGCTGATGTCAATGTGTGTATCCAGATCCCTGACCATTAAGACAACTCTTAGGGGTGTATTATGGTAATTACTCAGGGTGGTTGACTTCCCAATGGGTACAATTATGCATTTCTTAGCACTGAGTTTAAGACCATGGCTTCGGCATCATTTGTTAGTCAGAGATGGACCTTCTTGAAGAATGCTACAATCTGCAGGGGAGTCAATGATAACCCCCAGCTTGCAATCATCTGCAAACTTAGTCAACCATAAATCTTCAGCATTTGCTTCCATTTCAGACAAATAGATGCAAAAAAGGAGCAGACTCAGTACAGAGCCCTGGGGGACTTCACTAATGACTGGTGTATTGGTGGAGGTGGCCTCACCTATTTTGACCTCCTGGGTCCTATCAGTGAGTCTATTGGTGAGACTCATTTGTCTACTTTCTTTAAGGTATTAAGCTGTACAAAATAATATAAAAGTGAGGTTGTCAGAGGGTCTTATACTGAAATATCAGTGCAAGGATATTTTTGATTGAAGCTAGGGTGGAATTCAGGTTAGAATGCCCTTTGTAAATTGACTAAGTACTGTCAAGTTTAACAGTGTTGCAAAGTAGTTTATGTCATTCATAATGGGCAGTACACAGTCCTGTCAGCTCATTTACAAACAATATTGTTCCTTTGCTACACTGTATGACATTGCCTGATAAAATAAAAAAAAATATTTAGCTTTGTCTCAACAGTGTACTATAATTCTCCACGTAATGCTTTCATTGTTTTTGGTCCCCCAGACGACATGGTACCGCCCAGCCCCCAGTGCCCCACTTGCATGTCGAATCTATCAGCCATCCTCCTATCCCTAGAGTTTTCTGGCATTTTGTGGATACAGTCATGGATCCTATAGGTACCCTGGGAGCTCAGCCATCTGTGCTTCCTTCCTGGGGAGTTTCTTTTTATATGCCCTACCTGCTTTCCCTTTCCCCATCCCCATGCTCATTGACTATATTTTGGGACAACTCTCCTGTATTGACCAAACCTCACCTTAGGAAGCATCATCAATGAACACCCTTCCTCCCAGGATGGGCACTCCCATCCCTTGCTGCTGCTCTCCCAGTCACCCAAGCCGCTAATCGAACACAGCTGAGCTGAGCCATGGTTAGGGCTTTATCCCTTTATATCACTTGAGCAGGACAGCTGGGCTGTAGTTAAGGATTTATCTCTCTGCACAACTTCAGTGGTAATTTTCATTTTTAGGTTGATCTATTTGGTGATGGTGGATGGTTTTCAGTAGAAAACATGTATTTGAGATTACACTTTTCAGGAGTAAAAGCTCATTATATCTTATAAATTCTGCTACAACTGTTGGGCCACTATGAAGGATTCTGGATAGCACTGTTGGGGAACAGAGGTATCCCTGTATTTTTCCCTAGTAGGGTTAGCATGAATTTACTCTCTTTTGATAACTTCTGACAGTTGCAAAAACTATAAACAAAACAGTTACACATAAGTAGAAGTTGGGTGGTTACCACACACACATACTCGCATGCACATACTCAGACTGGTGTAAAATACTGCAACGGAGACCACTATGCCATAAAGCAATGAATCTTTATTGAACAGAAGAAAAAAAATACTGGTGAAGACTATCTTTCTTTGTATACATTGAAGGAATAGAACTACACAAAGGACTATTTCTGTTAGTCCACAAAAATGTGTCTAAAACCAGTTTTGTCACAATCTAAATGTGTTTTTTCTCATCTTTCTTCTTTTCTGATTTCCTAATAGAAGACATCTAAGCTTCCTTGGGGTATTCTGGAATGTCTTCTTTTTTTTAGCACAGTCCTACAAACCAATATTCCATGCCCAAACTCCCACATCATCAAGAGACCAACTTCTCTAACAGGCCCAAAGCCCACCTTTTAATAGAATAAATGTTCATTAACTAAACCTTTCTATCTAATACAAAAATATATCAGTCTGTTTTAAAGAAGCAATATTATTTAGACTATGTAGAAAATGCTCTATTTATTTACATCAGTGTTATGTACATTTATGTCTGTTCAATTTAGTAACAATTTGACATAGCATATGGCAATAACTTCCACACTATGTAATATTCACATGCATAGATATATACTATGGATTTCGATTAAACTGGACCCAGACATAACTGAAAATGCAACTTGTAAGCTAAGCAAAATCTGCTGTATCCAAATGTGTGTAGTATATGTTATAGAAATACATGGTCTCACCAATAGAAAATATTAATGTACAGATTTCACCACCACTCATACAGAAATTCGAAACATAGTTTAAACTATATACATTCAAAACAGTGTAATTATTGCAGCTGAGCAGTGAATTTCCACTGCTCTTTTTAACGAACAGACAAGATCCAAGATCAATCTGAGCTAACACCTCTTAGGTTCATAGGTGTGTACTAGGCTAATGGCCCTGGAGGCTTTACAAGCCTAGTCCATGGAAGTGCCCTGGCATTGTGCCGCCCAATGTCAGTTTCCAGTGCCTCTATCAAGTCGAGCCACTGGAGTGATTGGGAATCTCAGTTTAACATATCATCTAAAGGGTGGTAGATTCAGGAGTTTATAGCTGTCTTGTGCTATACTGCAGTGCCATTAATTGGAAATTAACCCAAGTACCTTGGGTAGTGAACAGACTACCATTACATGGTGGATGTGCCTGCAGAGCATACAGAGGGATTATAAGGTAAAACTGATGATACCTTTAAGAGATGTCTTCAAAGTATAGGATTTTTCCAGCAGAGAAGGAAGAATCCAATGGATGAGGGTATGCGTACAAGTGGCTGACATGATGTTGCTTCATGTAGTATATCTAGATACTCACAACAGTACACATGCAGAAATTTAAGAGCTGTCAAAGAACAGGTAACTGTTTCTCTTTGACAGGAATGACATAATTTGATTGGAGCAGAGTCCCAGGATGCCACCCCAATATGTAATTCACTTTATTGGAGTAACACTCACAGATCACATAAAGATGTCCCTGTGGTAGACACCCTAGAAATGCAGGGGGGATACACAGTTTGGGCTGAAAACTGTTGGTTGGCATGTGACACTGTAGGGTGTCCTTTTCAACATGTCAAAATAAGAACAAATGGCTTAGAAATTGATATGTAGTGGTACAGGGAGCTATTAGGCATAGCCAAAAAAAAGAAAACTCAGTGCTAGATATAGCTTACAAGCTGATGAAGCACATGACAATACTTTTGTAGCAGAGAGTGACAATCAAAAGGAGGAAAAACATGACTTGTATGATCAGGAATAGCATGCATATTAGAGCAGAGCTGCACTGTCTCAAGTACATTTATTATTTATTTATGTACTTACTGACATTTGATTAAAGAATATAATGTTGTATAAACTCAGTAATACAGTCAAAAGACAGATGGAGCTACCCTTGTGTTTAATATTGCCATATAACAAAGTGAGAACGTAACCCTTGTATTGAAAAGAGAATGTTTGATCTAGAAATAATGACAGGTAGCACAGTATTAAGGAATGGTTATAGTGCAGCACTGACAATCATTATTTTACAGAACAGATTTCCAAAGTGTGCTGTGTATCTTTAGTAATGTCAGTAACATAGGGTTATCACATGTCCCACTTTATGCAGGACAGCCACTGCCTGGGCAGTTGTGTCCTGTGAAAAAAACATAAAAAATGTGAAATACCAGAATCAGAAATACTTTACTGATCCCACAGGAAATTGCTGAGAATTTTAGGACAAAAATATTTCCTACATTTCCTTCAATACATGCATAAATCCATTATTGTGTCTTTGAAACACTTAAATATTATATGAAACAGTATAAATAAATCAAATTCTAAAAAAAAAAATGAGCTTTTATTTTGGCAGTAAACTGAAGTCCAGTCCTTTGCACTGGTTGTAGGTGTGATTTGTCCTACAAAATCTCACATTTTCAGACAAAAATCCGACTTTGGGCACCAGGAGATGTGGCAGCACTGTATATAATTGTGGAAAAGCAGTATATGAAGTCAGGACACAACACATATGCAAGGAAAAGTATCTATCTTGTGCTGATTTGCCATGAAGAGCAAGGTATTAGAGTATGAGGTAGTGAAGATGGAGGATACTAGTTGTGTCACTGGTCTGAGGTTGCCTTCATGTGAGTAACTTGGAATGGCAACAACAGTTTGAAAAGTGTCATGTAAGACTAAGGATTGTCAGACAGGGAATTAGCCACTCACCAGGCTATACAGACAGAATGATGAAAAAACACACTGTATAATCTCAGTTACTTGTCTACAGATAACAGTGGAATCAAGTACAAATGCATACAGTTGTAAGGTAGAAAGAGAAATAAAACTGCTTAAGGGCATATCATACAGTGCAACCACTAAGTCACCAACATGTAGCATTATTTTTTATTTTATTTATTTTACATTTGTTAACCGGGCTGGTCTAACTGGATATATGTCCATTTTCAGTAGAGGCCCGAGGAGATAAGCTCCAAGGTACATTTACTAAAACACAGCAAATAAAATGACTCTTGTGTCTTTCGGCTTTTCCCGGTTAGGGGCCGCCACAGTGGAGCTCCGGTCCACTAATGATTGGCAGAAGATTTTTACATGCCGAGTTGCCAGCCCTGAAGCACAACCTTCAACGAAGATATGCAAATAAAATGACACTATTTTTGTATATACAGAGGACATTTCAGATTAACACAGAACTATACAATAAGGACAGAAATCATAGCAGAGAAAAATGTAGGAACACTACAGCATACAGGTGCAGTACAAAATAAGAGGGAGACAGTTTATTTTATAATAACATGATAAAGAGAGTTCCCTTTGAAAGTATCCACAGGAGAAGAGTTAAACAGAAAGAAAAGGAAAAAGAGATAGCAAGTTGTTAAGGAGGTAAATGGAAACAGTTAATGAGAAGTTTAGGGTAAGCAGAGGATATTTAGGTTAGGGTAGGTAACTAGTCCGGCTTAGTACAGGGGCATAGCATATAGCACGTATAGCAGGAAATGCATGAGAGCAGCACAAAATAAAATACGAAATTAAAGGAATGCACGAGTGTGTCTGCCCATACCTCTCAACTGTCCAGATTTTTGCACAATGCCCAGATTTTCATCTGATATTTTTGGTCTGTTCCTCATAAAATTTGTGTTTTTCCTCCAAATCAATGAAGATAAAAGTCACTAAATAATGACCTATATTTGAGCTCAGACTTCTTATCCTTCAGAAAATGCACAATAATGCAAATTATGTTAGTCGAGCAGCTTTCTGAGTTTATATGAGCAATGTAGACTACAAAATAAAAGGAACCGAAGACTGTCTACTCATGTTTGAACCCTGTATCACACATATGCCTTTTTACAGAGCTATTAGCAGGTAAGAAAACCATCACACTTGGCTAGTATTCAGAGATCAATTTGAACATGAAAAAAGAAACAAGACTGTTTCTACTACTGTTTGAAACTTGCATCTTTCAGATGCTTTCTACAGAAGCTAGGGCATTTGTGTCATAAAACCATTGCACTTAGCTAGCATTTAGAAATCGGCACAAAATAAAATATGAAATGAAATTAATTGAAAACTCTTGTTTACCAATGTTTTAACTTTGCACTGCTCAGATGCTTTCCTGCAGGGTATTAGCAAGTCAAGTCATAACACTGCTGAAAAGCTAGTTTTCTGAGGATAAAAAGGACAGTTGAAACTAATGAATGACTCAGTGAGAGCTGTTGTGAGTACAACTGCAATTTGAGAAGGAATCTGCCTAACAACTCTGCAGCTTCCTGTAAGCACCCTCCCCCAACCCCTGCAGCTATAGTTGGGACCACGGCCGGCCTTAGGCATAGGCGAACTAGGCAACCGCCTAGGGCGCCGTACAGGCCGGCCATGTAAAGGGCGCAATTTGCAAGTATTTATTCATTTAAATTTACTTTTCTAAGAAGGCGGGCAGCAGAACCATAGGGCGAGGGGGAGGGGCAGGCACACTCCCACTTCTGTAGCTGCAGTCTGCAGGTTGGCCAGGAAGCTTCAACAATTAAACGACGAGTCTTCTTCTTTAAGGAGGAACATGCGTGTGTCACATGCACGCCAACATAGATGTAAAGACGTTCAGCAGTCGCGCGGAAGTTAAACTAGTAGTAAAGGTAAGAGAGGGATTAAGTCTACGTGTGTGCGTGTGGCCGTTCATTTTAAAAAGAAGGTAAGTCTGTGTGTGTGTGTGTGTGTGTGTGTGTGTGTGTGTGTGTTTGTTTTATTACTGCATGATTCAATTGCAGTATTGCTGATCGTATTGTAGCTTTAGTTCTACTGAGAGATTTGTAGATCCTTGGTGTTGCAAAATGGTGACTAGGGTAGTAATGTTTAAATTATTGTGCCGAGCTGGGAGGTAATGCGGGGCAAGGCAACTTTTTGTGTCTGTGTCAGCAGGAGCTTTGAATAGATGGCTGACAGTGTGGCTGAAGAGAGGCTAAAGTGCAAAACTTTTCTCAAGTGATGACATTTTTTGCTGAACAAACAAAATATTCATGAAAGCTGTAGTCCTTTATTATTGTGTTAAACTTATTTAGCAGGACTATAAAATCATTTCAGTTATGCAGACTTAATATTTATAAACAGAGTCATCAGATGAAGATACTACCAATGACTGATTTATCTGACAATGCAGCTTTTACACACCATTGTTTTCTGTAGTCACCATGAGACTTTAATGTACATTAGCTGGAATATGCATAGAGAAGTGGCACTCACAATCTAGTCATTCTTAAATTTCAAACAGGTACTAGGTATACATTTTCAGCACATGCTGTATGGTAAGTTTGTCACTGATATATGCCCCAATCAGATTTTTTTCCTATAGCAACAGTGATAGTGACCCCTAAAATTAGATTAAGTGCCAGAAGCATATACTGTCTATAGGCACATAGGCAGACCTCAAAGCACGGGTGAATCATATACATTTAATGTAACTGTTGTCATTAGCCATTTGGGCTATGTCCTACAGTTCTGTATAGTTGCACACCTTCCTTGTTTTTTAATATAAGCAAGACTGTCACTTAGCTTCAATTATTTATAATTCATGTTATTTTGAGCTTATATGACAAAAAAAGCTTGGAATGTCATATGCTGATATGGTAATGCTCTGAATAAAGAATTTGCCTCGGGCACTAAATGCTGGAAAATAGTTATAACAAATCATTTTACCAATTCTGATAACCTGTCTGTAGAACTAGGTATTGCAGGCAGTCCAACTTCATCCTCAGCTCTGTCTGCAATACCTACTTCCAAGTACAGGTAGTGATTTCACCATGTCAAGAATCCCATCTATATCAACAAGCTTCACCACTGATTCTGACAGGTACATTGGTATGTTTTACAAATGTACAATGCCAAATTAGTTTAACATTGTAAGCACAATTCCCTTTTTGGAATTGGGCATAGGGGTTGACCAGTCCCCATTAGCATATGCTGAATGGGGTATGCGAGAGTCCTGTGTTCTGCAGTTGAGTATGAAGTAACACACTCAGGTGGAAGTGTTACTCCAAGCCAAAAGGTTTTGAATTCAGCCCAAAGTTTCAGATCAGCTTACTGGACTATAACTAAAAATCAGTGCTCAATGTATTAGGAAGAGTCTACAAACTGTAATATAAGAAGATGCGTATATTAATGCAATAACTTACCAAGTTTTGCACTACATTAAGAAAATATGTATCGTCATTTGAAACTTCATATTTGTCTGCTACATGTTGCATTATAAACAGCTGTGAGGTTCTACAAAAAACATACTGAATACCTCTGATCTACAAACTGTTAAACAATTTTAAAAAATTAAAATGAAAAGTTGCATTTACAAGGAGTTTTCCCCCCTGCATCCACTGTATGTTTGTTTTGTACCTCAGACTTCCTTTACTAAATATAATGTCTCTGAGGTTACACTGCAAGATATGGGGAACACTTAGGTTACTGACAAACTGAGCATTTTCTCTTTCTCCAAGGTTATGTGACCTCAGAGGTAAGTATATTTAGTAAAGGAGGCTACTAGGGTCAAGTCCTGCCACATTGTGGTGGTACAGGAGGATTTTGCACTCATGTAGAGGCATTTGACAGAAGATACCAGGACTTTTTCATAACATCACAATTGGACATCGCTCTGTTACATTTGATTCCTAATGAGTATTGAGTTTGTAACAGTAGACCACCTGTGATATACCATGAAAGAATCAAGACCATAAAAACAAATCACATTAACACTGCATACTGGCTCCATTACAACATTTTCTTTTGCAAAAATTAGAAAAAATAAAATATAACTGGCATGTTTGCTCTTGTTTACATTAATCATACCTTATAACATCTGTCCTTTCAGTCATCCCCTCTACCCCTTATATATTCCCTCCTTGTAGAACCCCACACAATTTCAACTTAACTTTCCCTTTATTATTCCCCCTTAGTCTTCTGTAAAATCCTTTGGTCCCCCTCTTAAGTTCACATTTACTCTTGGTTAATTTTCACACAAATTCTGTTCTAGCAACTTTCAAAGTTAAAAAGTGCAATATTTAAAATCTATCTATATTTTTCAGCCATTGCATCCACATTCATTGTTAGGCTTTGTCCAGATTTTTTGCACTAAGAGGTTGACAGGTATGCATACCTCTCAATTGTCCAGATTTTTGCTTCGTATTTTTGGCCTGTTCCTCATAATATTTGTGGTTTTGTGGCAAATCACTGAGGATTTAAATAACTAAATGTCATACATTTGAGTTTCACCCTTCATTTCCTTCAGAAAATGCATGCTAAGACAAATGCTGTTATTATAGCAACTTTGTAGGTCTATAAGAGCAATATTTATAATTTACCCCTGTTTGGGGGCCTTTATCCCCCCCATAATTTTAGCCTTTGTTCAGATTTCTTGTGCCAAGAGGTTGAGAGGTATGGAAGCATGGTATGTAGTGCCCTAGTTGCTGATTATTGGGGATAGGCGTTCTGCATTCCATAGTGTGCCCTCCTTTGTTTAGGATACCTAGTAACTATGAACTTGTTGGTTTCTCAGTCATCCTCTTTTGCAATATTACCAGCTTACCAATTTTTTCTTTAATGTAATGTAGGCAATTAATTCTTCAAAGGCAGCAGGCACTGAATTTGTAGATAAAATACTGAAATGTAAAGTTTGCCAGTAACAGCCTCTTCATTAGTTACACATCTGTTTAATGTAGAATTATTCGGATGAATTTTACTTCTGCAGATATTGTCCTTATTGACTGATAGTGGTGGGTTGTAATGATAGATGATTGAGAGGCCTTTTATGGTTAAAATATTCTGAAATGGGTAGTTTTGTCATTATTGGTTCATTGCTTACTGGAAAAATATTCAAAACTACAAATTTAAAACACACTCCAACAAGTGTAAATGTTTCTATGTGCAACTAGCCATTTTTGTTTATCAAATGGCACACTGTGTTTTAAAATCTGAAAGCATGTTAGTAGCATAATTGCCTTTGGTGCAGAAGGCTGTGGATTCTACTCCCACACCATGTAGATGGAGTGCTGGTATTGCAGTGCCCATTATGATTGTTGATTATTTGGTGCATTATAAGGGGGATAGGGGTTCTACACTCCTGAGTATGCCCTTTGTATGAGATGCCTAGTGACTATGAACTTGCTGGTTTGTTAGTCATTTCCTATTGCAATATTACCAACTTACCAATTTTTTAATGTAATATAGGCAATTAATTCTTCAAGGGCAGTAGGCACTGAATTTGTAGATAAAACATTGATATATGAAGTTTTGCCGGTAGCAACCTGTTCATTAGTTACACATTTATTTAATGCGGAACTCAGATGATTTTACTTCTGCAGAGATTGTGTGTATGGAGTAATATTGGTGGATTGTAATGACAGAAGTCTTGAGTGGTCTTTTATGGTTAAAATTTTCTGAAAAGGGTAGTTATTGGTTCATACATTTTGTTTCATTGCTTATTAAAAGAATGTTTAAAACTACAAATTTAAAACACTTTCTAACAAGTGGTGCTGTATTATACAAGGAATATAATTCAATGTAATCAGGAAGGTGAATCAAAGAACAAATACACGTATGCATGGCCCTAAAAAATGTGTGCAAGGAGTCTGTTTTGAAAACAGCCCAAAGGTAAACTTAATTCTTTAATGGCCAGATGCATTTTCTATGATTGTGGCTTTTCATGCCGTTTCAATGAATGAGTTTTTCCATTTCAATGAATGTGAGTTTCAAGGGCAGAGAAGATTACCGCTTATGCTAAGTCTGTTTCCATTGCGAGTCTGTATTGTTTAGCAAATGTCTGCCTGTGTTTGTACTATTTTATTTTAATATCTGTAATCACTGTAGAAGCAAATAAGACAACAGTATGCATGGTAACTGGTGAGAAGTAACCAAATAATGGAACACTGGAATGGCTGAGGAGGGGGCTGCTGCTGGGGGGAGGGGGTTGCTGCAGAAGGGGCTGCTCTAGGGGGGCATTCTATTACCCTGCCTAGGGCCCTATTTGACCATGATTGAGCTCTGGTATTTAAAGTAGAAAATACTATGCAGAGGTAGTGCAGTTAAAGATACCTTGTAATGTAGTTATTCTTCCTATGCATTTAAATAATTTAAGGAAATGACTGGAGTGGCTTTCTTGGGGAGAGACCCTGTGGGTGTGGCTCAAATAGGGGTGTTGCATGACTATGGTGTGGGTGGGGCTTAAGGTGCGCCAGAGTACTACTTCGCCTAGGGCACCATTTAGGCTAAGGCCGGCCCTGGTTGGGACATGCCCAGAAAGCCAGACTGAAAATGTAAACAAAGTCCAGAATCAAAACAAAAAAATCCCTGGGATTGTCCCTTTAAAGAGGCATTCCTGGATGCTTCTTTGTAACTTTGACGAACCCTTCAGGTCTTCCTTTACTAATGCACCATTTGATGACTCGTCATTGTTTGGGGCCACTGTTAGAGAGACCTTGACCAGGTGCAAACAGGAGGGGAAAACTCTGTCTGCCTTTGGGGGTCTGTTTTTCCATTACCACTAGACTTTATCCCAAAGGTCATAGAGGAGGAAAAATGTGGTTCCACAAATCCCAAAGAGTATTTCCTGACGCATGTGGTGACTCTTCCCCGAAGGGCAGAGGAGGAAGTGACAATGGAAGACACTGACCTCGCGGCAGAGGGGTCCGCAGAACCAGGGTGACAGGGACTCTTTCCCTGGGAAGCCCTTTCAGTGCTCCTGAATGGAGGCCCATCTGTCCATCTCTGGAGGCAGTCAGGGGATGCTTATCATTGTACCGAGAGGCCTGGCTAGATACCACACGACAAATGGGCACAAACAGTGATATCCAGAGGTTATTATATACCCTTTTCCACTCCCCCTTTGGAGAAACAATCCATCCCAGATACTCCATCCAGTCAAAGAGACTACGCAACATTAGAAGTACAGAAGTTGCTAGGAAAAAAGAGTCACCCAAAGTGTCCCCGCAGATCAGATTTGATCTGGAACTTAATCAAGGTTCTTTTTAGTTCCAAAAAAAGACAGGGACCTGGAGACCCATTTTGGATCTCAGCAGATTAAACAAGTCTGTCAAGAAATCAAAGTTCCAGATGGTGACACTGCAGTCAGTATTTCCCTTTCTGGGGAAAAACAATTGGATGTGCTCAAGTAGATCTCCAGGATGAGTACTACCACATAAAAATGGACAGGTGATTCAGGAGACACTTGCGCTTTCAGCTGGAGCCAGTCATTACCACTTTTGAGCCCTGCCCTTTGGTCTCACTACAGCCCCCAGAATATTCAACAAATGCATGGCAATGGTTACGGCTCCCTTGAGGCACCTGGGATTCCATGTGTTTCCATACCTAGACGACTGGCTCCTAACTGCCAGCACCAAGCATCTATTAGTACGTGCAAGGGACAAAGCCATTCATCTCTGTGGCAAGCTAGGCATTACAATAAATTAAAAAAAATCTGCCTTGTTGCCTTCACAGCATCTTATATTCTTAGGTGCAGAGTTAGACTCAAGGAAAATGTTGGCTAAACTTACCCCCGAAAGGATTCAGTTCATGCACCATCAAATCAAAAGCTAGATATCCAAGAGAAAAGTACAGGCAAAAACTGACTTGCAGGTTCTGGGCACCATGGCAGCTGCAGTTATTTTAGTACTTCTAGCGCATCTGCACATGAGAGGCCTTCAATGGCTACTTTTCTCCCAGTGGTCCATGCAAGACCTACCACTGTTACACAAGATCATTATCACAAAGTCATGCAAAAAGGATCTATGATGGTGGTGGCTTCAAATGACTCAGTTGACCATGGGCCGTCCGTTTGTTTTTCCACATCCAACAGACACACTGACCATGGATGCTTTTCAGATTGGGGGGGGGGGGCATTATCTGGGAAAGACTGGACCCATCTCCAGGAGGAATTGTGGATCCTGGACCCAGTTCCAGACCTTCTGACCCATTCATCAGGGACATTCCATCCATCGATCCAGACCCTAAAGTTGACAGTGTGGCTGCTCCAGTTCCACAAATAGCCAGGCTCCATGACATCTCCCCGGCGGTTAGACATATTTTGATTTCTTCTCATAAGCCTTCTACCAGAAAACTATACTCTAGCAAATGGAAAAGATTTTCACACTGCGCGTCCAAAAACAATATAGATCTCTTTATGGCTCCCATTACAGCAGTGCTAGAATTTCTTACTAAACTTTTTAATGAGGGTATGGCCGCAACTACAATTAGATTCCAGCTAGCCGTGATATCCAACTTTCATACTGGGGAAATGGGACTGAAATCATGTCCCACAAACTCTGTAAAGCCTTTCTAAAAGGGACTTTCCTGCTAAGACCTCGAATCAGAGATCCTCCAGCTCCATGGGATCTACATTTTGTTCTATCCTCCATTGAACCTGCATCATCATGTGACATAAAGTTTTTGTCATGGAAGACACTCTACTTGGTGGCCATTACCTCCGCCAGACGAGTATCTGAACTCCAGGCTCTATCTATACGCCCTCCTTACATAGTTTTTCCAAAGACAGAGTCTCCTTATGCACTAATCCTTCCTTTCTGCCTAAGGTGTGCTCAGAGATCAATCTAAATTAGTCTATTGAATTACCAGTGTTCTTCCCAAACTATGGCAACAAGGCAGAATATAGATTACACCAGTTGGCTGTACATAGGCAGTTGCGCTTCTACATGCATAGAACTAAAGATTTCAGAAAGTTGGACCAATTTTTTGTGTCTTTTTCAGATAAGAAGAAAGGACTGCCAGTTTCAAAAGTGACACTGACAAAATGGCTCACAGATTGTATTGCCTTCACATGTAGCGCTTAAAACAGACAATTACCAGGCAAAGTTAAGGGCCATTCCACAAGAGCCATTGCAACTTCCTCTGCCTTCCAGGCCAGACTCCCTTTGGATTCTGTTTGTGCAGCAGCCACATGGCTAAGACCTCATACCTTTATCACTCATTACAAAATAGATTTGGCCTCCCGGAACAAGGCTTCCTTTGGGTCCACTGTTCTGAAGAATTTATTCCCTTGAGCACACAAGAAAGAAGGTGCTAGGGACGCTGTCCCAACCAGCATAGAATGAAAGCGAGATAGGGCAACATAACATTAAGAAGTTATGTACTCACCGTAACGTTCCATGTTTGTTGTCCATCTCGCCTTCATTCTTGCCTCCCACCCTCCTTCCCCCTCCTTTGCTCCTGGAGGATCGGGCAGATAATTCTATTTTTAATTGGATTATGGAGTCTCAGATTCCCTTCTGGGTCTTATCTATACAAATTGATTCATTGTTTCATGATATTTATGCTTTCTCTTGCAAACAAGATCTGGGTAAACTTCCCTGAGCATCATGGGATAGGGCATAGCCTCGAACCAGTGCAAGCTCTCAAGCATTTGAATTAGGGTGGGTCAGAACCAGTGCTCAGTTCCAAACTCAACCAGCATAGAATGAAGGTGAGATGGACAACAAACATGGAAAGTTATGGTGAGTACATAATTTCTTATTTTGGTGGGATAATACTGAGGTTTCTCATTTCCTAAAATGATGATGTAATTTGTCACAATTGTTATTTTCAGAACCTTCACCCATCCCCCTAGTTCTGTCAACCTTGGAGATGTTTTTGTGACAGCCTATGGTTTTGCTGATAATCAACTGGCTAATCATAAGAAAGTAGATAGGTTATATAAAGTTCCTTATTCTTTCAAAGTTTTATATGCTGATCCCAGACCTGACCTAGCAGCTATAGCTTTAGTAAATCCAGCTGCTGCCAAACATTTTGTTAATTCTAATCCTTCTCCTGATAAGGATGGAAATGCTTTCAGTAATTTTTTTTTTTGGCGGGGGGTCCTTCTGCACCTTTGATTTTTAGAAATCTAAACTGTTAAACTCATGTGAAAGCATGAAGAATGTTTTGGCATCAGTTTCCTCCTGTGGGGATAATCTGCATTGTGTAGTGTATTTTTTCTATTTCTCAAGTCACTAATCATTGTGTTTATGACTCTGTAGGTACTATTTCCATGGCTGCTGCCAGTGGTATTGTTGAAAGGAGGTTTGTCTGGCTGTATTCTCAAAACTTCCCAGAAAAATCTCAAAAATAAAATTTTAAATTCTCCCTTGAATAGAGATTTAGTTTTTGGATCCTCTTCTGCAGAAATTATCAAAAAGTATGATGATAGAGGTAAGTTGACTCGGAACTTCTCTCAGATTTTTCAGCCTTCCTTGTCCAGATTCTCCAAGGGATTCTCTACTCCTTTGTCTAAAATTCTGTTCCAGGACTCCATATAAAAAGGTCTGGAAAACAGACGCTTTTTTCGTTTCTTTGGACAGGAATGTTCATGTGTGCTTTTTTTACTTTTTCCACTGATACCCAGAATACTTCTGAAGATTCAGAAGGGCTCAACAAAGATCATTGTGATGACTCCTTTCTGGCTCAAGCAACAGTGGTTCTTTCTTCTTTTGAAATCGGCAATGGGCAGTTACCTCAAGTTTTCTCACAGAGTGGACTTAACACAAGATCAGGGATGTTTGATACATTCTGACCCCAAACAATGACAACTACAACTAACTACTTGGAAGACAGGGTCTTAATAACTTTTAGGCACCTGTTTTCTAAGGACAGCAGGTATTAATAGAGGAAAGAAAGCCTTCTACTAGAAAATCATATATTGACAAATAGAAAGGTTTTCTAGTTGGTCCCAACAAAAGAATTAGTGCACATTTAGTTCTAGTGTTTCTCTGGGTTTTGCAGTATTTGTGTGAGTCAGTATGCTATGGCCTTACTTCTGTATCAAGGTTCATTTCATGGCCATTTTAGCATATCTGCACATGACTCTCCTTCTTTCAATGCAGTCTGAAGTGAAAATGTTCTTGAAAGGGTTTTACATACAAAACCTCCCAGAAAAGAAAGAGAGGGTCAAGGCCCATTCTACCAGGGCCTTGGCTTCATCTGTAGCTTTTTTTGGAAATGATTGGACTCAACATATTCTGGAAGGAGTAAATTGTTGTTATGTACATACTTTTACAAAGCACTATAAACTCAGTTCCTTCCTCAGGTCTAAAACAGGCTTTGCCAGAACGTATGTTCTCCAGGGGTTCCTGGACCTTTCCCCTTCCACCTCGCAGGTGTTCTAAGCTATGGTAATGTGCTCATATAGGTAAGGCAGCTGTAGCTGTGGTCTGTATGAAGGATATAGTGCAGCTGCATAAGCAAACTTGCCATAATAGCAGATGTCGAATGATCACTGCTGTAATATCCACTCGCACCCTTCCTCTATCCTTCCTTGTTTTTGTGTCTTTTTAATCCAGGGTACGGGCATGTATTTTTCTTTTTCCTAGCAAGGTCCTTTCAGGGCTTAGCCTCCATCTCTCAGTTGATATGAAAGCTTTGAAAGGCTTTGTTCCCAAATTTGTCTTTAAGTCAAGCTGCTTGACAGTTTGGGCATGTGGAAGGTGCACTGAAGCTTTGGAAGCTGTCCGGCTGTTATATCCTATGCAGCATATAATCCATATAGCTAATGCTAGTGAAGCAGTGATCATTTGAACATCTACTGTTATGGTAAGTTTCCTTACACAGCTGTATTTTCTAACCCTAACAGTAAGCTTAAACACCTACATCTAACCCTAACCATAACCCTAGTCCTAACTCACATGCAGTACCAAAATTCAGTATTTCCCTTGCCAAACCAATATTCTAACATTCTCATAATTTATAGATGTGATGTTCCAGAGTTGCCCTTCCATGGCTATTGATTTAATGTCCTTATGAGCATAGACATCTGTACTTTATGCTAAGTATTTATATATGTACATTAGGAAAAATAATTCCAAGATCAAACAGACAGCTTTACTTTCATACAATGTCATCGCTTTTGCAGTTTGTTTGATTTTAGCTTATATTTCCCAGTGTACTGAGAGGTAAAATTGGTGTGTTTACTTTTTACATACTACACTTAACTGTACTCCTTTTTCTTATAGACAACATTACAACTTCATTGAAAAAACAGATATGCTAGTATCATTGTCAACATTTAATTTGGAATAATTTTTAAATTTATCCTGCGTAGTATGCCTTCTATTCACAGCATTTGCTCTTCTACATAAACTACTTAAATTAAAATAAATTCCACAGTCTTTTTTGTGTATTTAATCTATTTATTTATTTTTTTTTTTCAGATGCAGATGCATATGCATTAAACATTAGAAGTGAACTTGAAAATAACTTTGTGGTAGAACAACTCAGACCATTTGCTGACTTAGTGCAGTGGATTTGGCTTGGCGTAATCTATGACAAAAATGGTAAGCGAAAATTAGTTTGCGTGTTTTAAGTAAGTCCAGTTGAAATTTAGAAATAGTAGCCTTAACAGTGACAGGTTTACAATCCATTTTTCATAGTTGTCTTTATTACTATGTCATGATATAGAACATTATTGGCTTAATGACCTGAAAGTGAATTAGCTTTTGAGAAAGCTTGTTGCGACCAGTGGGCAGCTTTACGTAGGAAATGCAAAAAAATAGGTGAGTTATTATCTCTCCACTTCTATGTTGCAAGATTAGGTGTTTGCATGCATCCTTGTACTTTAGGAGGCATATTATTATTAGTAGTAATAATAGCAGTAGTAGTAGTATTACTATTATTATCATTTTGTTTTTCTGGTACAGAGAAGAAACTAAGGCATTCACATAACTGGTATAGATGGGGTCGTTTAAAGGTGCATTATCACTAGAGGATAACAAGGGTACTGAGAGCCATCACTAAAACCTGCATGAGACATGAGAGTAGCAGCATCTCAAAAGAGAAGGACACATCACCTCTTAGGAGATTAAATGGGAAGGTGTATTGCTACTTAGGAGACTCAGTAGCTAGCACAGTAGCATTTAGTGTGTGAGAAAATGTAGGTATAAGGTGTATGCCAGGTGTCACGGCCAAGAATGACACTGTGCAAATCCTCAAGACTGGATCATACCAAACAGCTATGTCATAATACAAAGCTTGTCATTGTCCATGGAAGGACAAATGGACATGGTTTTAAATTTTAAGATTCATGAAAGTGTGAAAATTGGTACTTCCATGTACTAAATTAAGACAGCTGTGTCCGAGTGTTCCCTTTTCTGCATGGTACACTGATGCTGGATTTAGTATGTATAAATAGCAGGCATGTGAGGGTCTATGCATACCTCTCAACCTGCCAGTCCTCAATGTCATAACAGCGGGTCAAAAGCATAGCACTTAAATTTTACTTGCATGTAAATTCGCACTCACAGGAAGTGTGATTAGCTTGTAAAATCCAACACAAGTACACATGCGCACAGATGAGCGCGTGTGTGTGTGTGCAAATAGACTGCTGCTTTTAGAAACTGGCAGTTTATAG
Source organism: Protopterus annectens (assembly GCF_019279795.1). Taxonomy (NCBI): domain Eukaryota; kingdom Metazoa; phylum Chordata; order Ceratodontiformes; family Protopteridae; genus Protopterus; species Protopterus annectens. The sequence goes on from NC_056737.1 coordinate 1,126,352,857, forward strand.
GTTCTTAGGTTTATAGTAGGCTAACAGCCACTACAGTCTTAACAACTGCAACCCAACCCAGCTTTGTCCCAGAGTTCCTTGGACACCTAGATGGTAGGGTATGTTAGTAAAGAGGTAGCTAAGGGTTATGTTCGGGCATATGTTACTTAGGGATTAATTTACTTACTATTGATCTCTGTTCCACAGAGACATGACAGTCATACAGGTGCTGAATTTGCAGTTTCTCATCCAGTAAGCAAGTTTCTTTTTGAATCAGGGATGAACTCTGCTTCACATAGATATAGAGCTTATTCCTTAGCGTGTGAATCCTTTGAGGCACATAGTTTCTCCAGAATGTTCTATTTATATTGCAGGCAAAACTCTGGTCCTTGGGTGTAGTGTTACTGGTGTTGTTTTGTGAATGTGCAAGAGATCCATAAGAGCCGGACTAAGTACAGTAATAAGCAACTCGCTACATTATAAACATTCAGTTTATTACAGTTAAATCTATGGCCACCCCAGTTCTTCTATTCAAGAGCAAAAAAAAAAAAAACATTCCTTACTGGCACACCAACCAGGTGGCCAAATGCACAACATGCTCCTCCCTCCTCCTACACCAGCTATTCAGGTCCAGTTTTTGTGCCCTGCCCCCAACTCTCCTTTAGTATATTTTATTAAAACAATTATTTTTTCTTTCAAACTGTAGTAAACTGCTTGCTATCAATATAGCAAACAGTTGCTACAATTTATACCCTACCTGCAGGAAGTGCTACAGTGCTCAGGTTTTACTTTTAAATTGTAGCAAACTGCTTGCTACAATATAACAAGCAGTTTCTATTGTTTAGACCACATGAAGTACTACAGCTCTCAGATTTGACTGCAAATCCATTTACTGCTTTTAAAAGCCAATGTTGCATTAAAGAATGATCAGAATTGGCTGATCATGCCCCCAACACTTTGTGTCCAGGGCACCTGCCTCTCTCGTCACACCCTAGCTATGTCACTAGTACCATCAAAAGAGTTGATCCTGACAAAACTGTGGCAGAAGAGAAAAGTGTTAAAAATTGGAGACCGCAGTGTGTTTATGGAAAATGATTATTCACTGTACACCATGCAGATGAGAATCAAATTTATCCCAGCAGTCAGGGAATGTCGAGAGGCAGGTATGAGATTCAAGTTGCTGTATCCAGCTGAGATGAGAATATTTTGTCCTGGAGGACCAAACACATTTATGAATGCAGAACAGGCTAAGGCGGAAATAAAACAAAATATCCAACAAAAATTATCTAGCAAACAGGAAGAGACTGTACTTCTCATTTTTCTTACAATAAAGCTCATAGAGATGTTGCTAGTAAAATCTTTTCCAGTGTTCCAAGGGTAGATGTTTGGGAGACTGAAAAAAAAGCACATCAGTTGACTAGAAGAACAAGGAGTATCTTGGTCTATAACCAGAGTCTGGTGCTAGGAGATGGAAATGAACAGCAAGAAGACCAGCAACACTTAAAATAGTGAATAAGTGTGAGGCTATAAAGCATCAGTCACATTTGTGAAATATGGCTTTGCAAGAAAAAGTGGATGTGAAGACTAGACTTTTGTTGACTTTGTTGGACTAGTGTATGGACTATGAAGCATATACTCACCTTTGTTTAGAAGTGCATCAAAAGGAAAGACTGTAAGTAACATAATTTTTGTATTTATTAGTATTTGTATAAACATTTCATGATATAAATTGCGTATTTACTAGTAAAGCAGTTTTGTATAGAGTGTAATCAGGGTGTTTTAAATGTGGGGCAAGTCTTTTTGTTGACTTCTGTCTGTGTTATATTAAAGTCAGTACTTTTTTAGTTATAAGAAGTAGGGCAGTATAAAAAAGTTGAAAAGCTAGATTAAAGCAAGTTTAAGTTGATATGCTGTTACACTGGGCTGCTGAGGTGGGTATAAAAGTGCACTGAGGAGGGTTGGCATAATGGTTAAGATATTCACCTCACAAAGTACAGGGTTTGATTCTGACCTTTGATTATTGGCTAGCCTTGTAATAATCTGGAGACTAATGACCCAGGATTTACCTATGAGCCTATGAATATCAGATATTTAAAACCCAAACTCTCAAAATTAATTTGGGGGGAGGACTGGCATAATGCTTAAGCTCTTTGCCTCATAGATACGAGGTGCTGAGTTTGATTCTGACCTTGTGTTATAGGCTAGGCTTAAAATGACCCTTCAAGGCAGTTAGCCTAGTATTTACCAATAAATATGTTATATTATATGTAGAATTAAGATAATTTATCTTATTTTTACAAGGATGGATGTCTAGCTTAATACCAGTGGCTTAAGCTATAAACCAGGTGTTTATGTAAGCAAGTAGACTTGGAGAATAAGACAAAATGAAGACAGCTATGCAAAGTTGCTTGCATCTGCAAATATATTAGCTTTTTTTCCATTAGCAAATGTTCTCAGTGGGCATCAGGAAGTCTGCAGCTGAAGGCAGTTGTACATTCTGTTCTGAGTGAAATTTACAAAGATTATGTTATGCATCTACAGAGTTGCTATCTGTTGTTTTCTCATTGCTGACTACTTTTACATGGAGACAATCTGTCTTCAAGTGCAAGCAATTAATCTTGAGAGTCGTGGGTGTTCTTTGCTGAGGGAAATGCAAAATTAAAGGTTTTATGTCAAGCAGTTCATTGAAAAAATGTTTGAAATATTGAGAGGTGGATAAGAGATAGCTGCCTCTGTAGCAGGCTTAATACTTTAATACTTTTAATAGAACATTGTACACCTTAGTTTTATTTAAAGTTGCTAGTACATTTTTTCTTAGTGCTAAAAGTGAATGTTTTCTGAAAGCATACAAGCTGTTTTTCATATCTGGGAGGGGAACAGAGATAAGAAAAGAACAGGCAGCAATCACTGTAAGTGGGAACACATGCATTTTAGCATTAGTAACCTTAATTTTAGTTTAAGTAATGCCTGTGGGTATAGCTTTCAGTTTGGGGCAGTTGTTCCTTTCTGGAGGGTTAAACTTTATTTTTTGAATGTGTACCTAGTTTTGTGTGTTTGTTCTACGTTAATAGGGGATGAGGGTATTCTGAAAATGTATTTAGTTTTTGTTTGAGGATTTTCATTAAAACAAAAAGTCTTGCAAAATGTGACATAATTTCAAATGCAGATTATAAGTAACAACTGTGTAAAAGATCAGGCTGACAAACATTAGTGTATGCATGTAAGACAAAAGTTGGAAATACACATTCAAAAATGGTCATGTTTAATAGGTGAGAACAATAGCTTTTTATCACAATGGCTATGCAATCCATATTAACTTCCAATGTAATGGACCGTATATATATATATATATATATATATATATATATATATATATATATAAACAAAAATGAAGGAACATTTAATTATGTTAAGAAATGCAGAGTGTAAGTAGCAATGCTGTAGGTGATGCATTTGGGAAGGCATGATTATGTCAGTTTGACAGTGGATTTCAGGATGGCTATTCACCAAAATATCTGGGACAAAGGAAAAGGGGAATAATACTCCAGTAGTGATAGAGGAAAAAGGCAGCAGTGGTATATTTCTGGTAGCATGGGAGGATGATAGTAAGGGGCTTTTGGATATGGAGAAGGATTATGCTAGCATGTATTTATATTCCATCAAAAGCTACTATTATGGAGCTTAAGAAAAATATGGGAGGAATCAGCTTCAGCAGGGATTATTACTTATAGGTGGGTACTAGAACTTGATTTGCAATAGTGAGAATGTATCAGGCTGACACAGAGGAGAAAATGTAACAAAAGAAGGTAGATTTCTGAAGACATTTTTGAAAATATTTGGTATGGAAGACATGAATTCAGTAGTAGGAGCTCTGAGCCTCTGACTGAATTTGCATACTATTCCCCAAAGTACAATAATTGGATAGACTGGATAAAAATTATGTTTCACAGGAACATGTGCATTTATTTGAAAGCTTCAACTATTTCATTTTATGCACTAATAAAACTAATATAAAAATGAAAGGTAATGAAGGAAAATGAGACATTATTGCTTTCCCAACTACTTGTTAAAATGAGAGGAATTTAAGGAATGGGTAGTGAAAATTATTCAAGAGTGATTAAGGAAGATAGCAATTTCTTTAGAAGTGGTGCCTAGTAAGTGGGATAAAATGAAAAGGGAGTTTAAAAATAAGGTAGAAATAAGAAGTACTCAAAAACGGGTTTATATTAGAAGCACGAAAACTCTAAACCGTGAATGCTCACATGAGCAAAAATGCCAATGATCGAAGTTGCTATTGTGGGGGGCTAAGCCCCCCACACCCCCGCTAATTATATATTCTAACTCAGAGGTCGCACTAAAGTGAGGAAAGGGCAAATATCCCACTCCTGACTGTAACACGACTCCGCAATCACACTTTCGATTCCCGACATTTTCGCTCATGTGAGCATTTGCGGTTTAGGGTTTTTGTGCTTCTAATATAGACCCCTCAAAAACCTATCACTAGATACACTGGCTATACAATGGTTTCAATCCTACTTAAACAATAGGCAACAGGCTGTTCTGTGGGAGAACAACTTATCTACCTATCTCCCCATTGCGCTCGGTGTCCCCCAAGGCTCTATATTAGGACCTCTCCTATTTTCCCTTTTTATCAATGACCTACATTCTGCATTACCTCAAGCTACTTGTATACAATATGCAGATGATTCCACATTAATTTGCTCAGCCACCTCTCCATCGGACCCTCACCCAAAATGTATTTAATACAGTTGAGAAATGTCTTCTACACAGCTGCCTTATCTTGAACCCCAAAAAAACAAAACTCCTACTATTCACTTCCACCCGTAGGGCTTCCCCTCTTAACTTCACTGTTAAATCAAACAATGGTACTATCACATCTCCTGATTCAACTACAAAACTACTAGGGGTACTAATTGATAGTAACCTTAACTTTGATACTCACATTAACAATACTATAAAAACTGTCAATAAAAAGCTTGGCTCCCTGTATAGAATCTAACCCTTTCTGACCCCACTAGCAAGGACTACTATTGCTCGCACCCACTTAATCTCTACCCTCCTGTGTGCCTCCCCTATATATACTAACCTGTCTAAAAACAACCAGAACAAGCTGGCTGTCTCCTACAATAAATTGCCAGATTTGCAACAGGATCCACATTCAGAACCCATCACTGTTTTAATTTTGAACAACTAGGATGGCTAGAGTTGCCAAACTTACTGCTATTTAACCAATTAACAGTTGCCCATAAAATCCTGTATCGGCCTACCAATACTCCAATTCTCTCCAACCTTATCACCCCTTATAACAACCTTAAGACTTTATGCTCATCTAATAAAATTTTAATACAAATAGGTAAAACCAGCAATATGGCTGGTGACTCATTGTTCTCTAATATCGTGGGCAAAACCCGGAACTCACTTCCTAGTGACCTGACCTCTCTATCCTCAACAACCCTATTTAAAAACAAACTGAAAATCTACCTTAAATCCCACTGGTTATGTCCATGTGCAAACCCAGACTAATTTACCCCATTTATCACAAGACACCTGTCACTTATTATGTATATACTAGTTGCTTTCTGAAAACCATAAAGAAAATAGGCTTTTAGAACTTACCTAATGTTGTAAGTAAAACAATTCTGTAAGCAAAAGTGTATTGAAGTGAAAATAATAGCTAATATATGTTATGCACCCACATCTGTAAAAACTGTCATGTAAAAAAATTGCTTATATATGTATTGTATCTGCATCTGTGAAAACTGTAATTTTATATACATTTTACTGTGTTTTTGTGGAGCTTTTCTCCCCAGGCCTCTGCTGAAAATGGACATATATCCAGTTGGACTAGCCCAGTCAACAAATGTAAAAATAAAAAATAAATAAATAAATAACGTAATAGGAATTATTTAGATGATCCGACATAGGTTGATTTATTGAAGAATAAAGGGAATCTCACAGAAGAAGAGGCACAACTGGTTTGTCTTTTCGGCTTTTCCCGGTTAGGGGTTGCCACAGCAGAACTCCGGTCCGCCAATGATTGGCAGTAGATTTTTATGGTGCCGAGTTGCCAGCCCAATGCCTAACCTTCAGCGAAGGCACGCTCATTCACACATGTCTTTTGGAGGCACAGCTACAGAGTACTAAAAAGAAAATAAGGGAATATCGGATAATGTATATGAGTTTAGAAAGATTACTATTAAACTGTTTTTGATAACTCTAGAGCACAAAAACTTTTAGCACAATGAATTAGGCAACAGAAAGTAGAAAGGGCTGTCTGCAAATTTAGGGAGGCAGTAACAAAAAAAAACTTGAGATCTTGTAAGGTATTGGAGACATTTCACAAATGTTATGAAAATGTGTGTAAAGCAGAGAAACGTTGAAATCACAAAAGGGCACAAATAGAAATATTTATAGAAGACTTAATTATCCCAAGGTCAGACATAGATGTGGCTCTACAACTAATAGTTAAGATAAGAGGAGATGAGATCAAAATGGTGAT